>NC_056725.1:825730487-825850487 GCF_019279795.1 Protopterus annectens
AGTCTATTCACTGTTGCAGTCATTACACTTGGGTCATCCTGCTGGCAGGCTACCTGCAGTCGGCCTGAATTCCAAAGTCCTGGTCCGGCATTGGTTGCTGTTGCCTCTTCCCTGACGTCAGTGCGCCAGGGGTATAAAAGATGCAGCCGACGCCATTTTCTTCACTTACCCCAGATGTCAGGTGCCCCAAAAAGGGTAGGCTAAAAAATTCTGATTATAAAAAAGCATGCACATAACCTTCATCTACAAGCAAATACACCACATAGGTTTTATAGAATAGAGAAGTACAGATAACTCCCAACAATGAAAGGGGATGGTGGGAGGGTAACCTGGACTGCAACAGTGAATACACTTGAACATCTACATTTATGGTAAGTACACAACTGTACTATGTTCATCGTGTTTCACTGTTGCAGTCATTACACTTGGGTTGAATCCCAAAGCTGAGGTTGGGTGGCTGGGCCTAAATAGAATTAGGAGTGGCTATGAGGCCCTGCAGAACTGCAGTGGCAAAGCCTGCTCTGGATTTAGAGTAAAGAGGTAAGTGGTAATGCTTTGTAAAAGTGTGCACTGAAGTCCAGGTTGCAGCCTCCAAAATGTCCTTGGTTGGTACTCCTCTAAGGAAGGCTGCTGAAGTGGCTGCTGCTCTGGTAGAATGTGGCCTAATGCCCTTAGGCACTGATTTGCCATGCTGTGAATAGCAGAAACGGATGCAATGGCCTATCCATTTTGAAATAGCCTGCTTTGAAATAGCTTTTCCTTGCGATCCTGCAGCATATGCCACTAAGAGTTGCTCAGTCTTTCTGAAAGCTTTAGTTTTGTCCAAGTAAAAGCGTAGCTGTCTGTGTATGTCCAAAGAATGCAGAAGTCTCTACCCCTTATTCTGCGGGTTTGGATAAAAGGTAGGCAACTGTATGGTTTGGTTAAGAGCCACACTGGACACTACCTTAGGCATAAATGTTGGGTTTGTCCTTAGAGAAACCTTGTTCTGATGAAAAATAATAAAAGATTCCACAGCCATTAATGCCTGTAACTCTGAGACTCTTCTTGCTGAAGTTATTGCTAGGAAAAGAGCTGTTTTCCATGATAAGTATTTTATCTCAGCTGTATTGGTTGGCTCAAAAGGAGGCAGTATGAGTTTTTCCAAGACAAAATTGAGGTCCCATGCAGGTATTGGCGCTCTCCTTGGAGGTCTTATGTTTTTGGCCCCTCTGAGATACTGTCTTAGCAGTGGATGAGAAAAAATAGGTGGGTCTGTATTGTAATGAGCTGAAATGGCAGAGGCATGGATCTTAATTGATGAGAAGGATAGGCCTTTGTCCAGCATCTCAGTTAGGTATTGTAAAATCAGGAATATTTGGTACAAGCGTGTCAATTCCTTGTGCCTGGTTCCAAGCACAGAATCTCTTCCATTTTTCTGCATAAGATTTTCTGGTGCTGGGCCTCCTGGCCTCCAAAATAACATCCATAAGTGCTTTAGAGAGAGGTGTGTTCTGAATAGTTACATTATCCACCATGCAGCCAGATTTAGGGTTCTGAGTTGGGTGTGCGCAGGATCTGATTTTTTTTTGGGTCAGCAAATGAGGGATTTGAGGTAATGTCCAGGCTGGGCCTTGAGACAAGCTCTTTAGGATTGGGTACCAGTGCTGGTGTGGCGAGTCTGGGGCACTCAGCATCATTTTTGGCTTCTCTTGTCTGACCTTTAGGAGTACCTTGGGGAGGAGAGGCAGAGGAGGGAAGGCATATACTGTAAGGGCTTCCCAGCTGAATGAAAGGGCGTCCACTTTCCATGCTTGTTTGTTATAAGTCCAAGTGCAGAATCTCTGTAGCTGGCAGTTGTGAGGGGAGGCAAATAGATCTATGTCTGGGCATTCCCATTTCCCTGTTATCATGCTGAAGATTTGTGGATCTAGTTTCCACTCGTGAGGATCCATGAGATTTCTGCTTAGTTCGTCTGCCAAAGTATTTGTCTTTCCTGGCAGGAATTGTGCTTGCAGGTGTACTTGATAAGTCAACGCTGTGTTCCACGAAGTCATGGCTTGTCTGCAGAGGGGGTAGGAATGTATGCCTCCTTGCTTGTTTATGTCCACATGACTGTAGTATTGTCTGTCTTTATCAGGAGTTGTCTTGGATGAAGTAGGTCCTTGAAGGCTGTCAGGGCATTCTGTACAGCTAGCATCTCTTTTTGATTGATATGAAGATACATTTGGATGTGGGCCATGCGCCCTGAATACATTTTCCTGCCATGTGTGCCCCCCAGGCATAATCTGATGCATCTGTTGTTAGTGTCTGCCTGGATGTGGGTAAAGTGAATGGCTGTCCCTTGTTGTGGTAAAAGGCTTGTGCCCACCATCGAAACTCCTGTTGCAGGCATGGAATGAGAGTAATTAATGTTTCCAGGGTGTGGCAATGTTGAGTCCAAACACTTTTTAGATACCATTGTAGTTTCCTCATATGCAGTTTTGCATATGGAATTAGTAGAATACAGGATGCCATGTAGTCCAGAGCCTGCAGAATATTTCTTGCAGATAACTGGGTCTTTGTTGCCATGCTTTCGAAGTAAGAAGACAGTTGCCTTTGTTTGTCTGGCGTGAGATAAGCCATCTGGGCAGTTGAATTTAAGCTTGCACCCAGGAATATTATCTCTTGAGAGGGTACTAGTTTTGATTTGTTCTCGTTTACTATGTACCCTAAGCAAATTAGTAATCTTTTTACAAACGCCATATGCTTTAGTAGAATGTCTTTGGTCTCTGCTTGAATAAGGCAGTCATCCAAGTAGGGATATACTTGAATTCCTCTTTGTCTGCAAAATGCAATTACTGGTGCCAGGCATTTTGTGGAGGCCCTGGGCGCAGTATATAAGTCAAAAGGCAGTGCAGAGAATTGGTAGTGCATTGAGCCAGCTATGAATCTGAGGTATCTGCAAGATTGTCTGATTGGGACATGCAAGTATGCCTCTTTGAGGTCCAAAGTTACAAGCCAAGCCTTCTTGCCCAGCATGGGCAGAAGCTGCTGCAAAGTCAACATTTTGAATTTTGGAACGTCCAGAAAAGTATTTAGAATAGACAGGTCCAGAATTGGTCTCCAGGCTTTGTCCTTTCTTGGTACTAAGAAAAGTCTTGAGTAAAATCCTTGTCCCTGCTCTTGCTGTGGCACTGGCTGAATAGCCCTCATGTCCATGAGAGATGAAACTTGTTTTTGTGCCTCTGCCCACTGATTGTGTGGCAGGTCTGGCATACCTTTTGCCTTTGGAAGGGTGTGAAAGTGGAACCTGTAGCCCTGAGAGACTATATTTAAGACCCATTTGTCCTAGGTGATCATGTGCCAATTTTGTGAAAAAAGTGCTAGCTTTCCCCCTAAGGGTGCTGCCAAAAGAGAAGTGCTTGGCATTGGCAGAGGGAAGTCATTGGGACTGTTTCCTATAAGGCTGTGATTTGTCTTCTCTGCTTTTGGAGGTAGAAGCACCCCATTGTTTGGGCCTGTATGAGCCCTGGGGCTGTTGTCTGCCTCTAGGGCGTCTGTATCTGCCTCTTTGTGGCTTGTCTGACACTGGAAATGACCAATTCTTAGAAGGCCAGTTCCTGCTAAATCTGGGTGGCTGTACCTGTAAGAAATCCTTTATTGTCTGCATTGATTTAGCTTTATCCTCCATTTTCTTCAACACCTCTTCTGCCTTAACACCAAACAAAGTATCATGCTGTAATGCAGCATCCAATAATTTTGCTTTAACATGATCAGGCAGATTCTGTTCCTTTAACCAAGCATACCTTCTAATGACAGAACCTGTAACTGCGGCCCTGCAAGAGGCCTCCAGTGAATCAAAACCACATTGCAAGGTATGCTTTCCCACTTGTTCAGCTGCATGCAATAAATCCTGCATTTCCTTGTTCTCAGAGGATTCAGAATTTGACATTTTCTGCTTTAACAGTGACATTAAGTATTGCTGATATTTAAGCATATGAAACTGACAAATTAAAGCCCTTACAGCCAAGGTAGCAGAAGTGTAAACTTTTTCCCCACATCTGTCCAGTGCATCAGAATCCTCATGGGGAGGAATAGAATATCCCTGTTCTGAAGAGGAGTCAAAGGAAATGGAAACCTGATCAGAGGAATCATATTCAGTGTCTTGCCTAGGCCTCTTATCAGGAGGGGGATGGTGGGAACCCCTAATCAAAGTAATTAGGTCTTCGGCCATTTTGAGCATCTGTTTCTTAGGCATGGAAGTCTGTCCTGGAGAATGCTGTACATGTTTCCTTGCCTTTAAAGCTGTTTTAGTCTTTGTCTTGGATACTGAAGTTGGCTTGATATAAAGCTGTGTAGGTCTGAAAACACCCTCAGAAGCAGATGCCTGCTCAGCGGCTCTGAACCCATCTGAGGGATTAGTTTTAGAAGGCCCAATACCTTGAGTATCCAGAGGCCTAGTTTTCTCCATGTGGGAGTCGGAGGCGGCCTGTGGCTCTGAGGTAGCAGGTGTCAGGGGCTGCGAAAGCACCTCACTGACAACCGGCGACTGGCCTAGAAGAGGCTTCATCGTCAGTTCTGGACCTCGGATGCCTGTCCTTTTCTTTATCCTTGCGCTTTTTATGAACTCCGGTTGTCGGCTATTCTGACGGCATTATATAGTTAAACCTACGGCCAAAGTAATGAAATGCAAAATCATATCAACGCTTAATAGTGCGTTGGTTAAATCTAGCACAAAACCAACAACTAGCAACGTCGTGGTCAGGGCCTAGGCAAGGAATACAGTAAGAATGAAAATCCTTGTGAGGTATTTGCTTCCCACAAGAAATACAATTGTTAACTTTTTCTGACATCGGTCTGGAGCAAGAAAAAAGTTTCCCCAATGGGGTACTTAGCTTTATTAAAGACTTCGGAGCTGAAATTCAATTTCGAAAATCTCAGGAGTCGGCCGACCGACACTTGTGAACTGCTTTTGCTTCGGGCACCGAGCATCAAGAAAGACAGAAGAAAATGGCGTCGGCTGCATCTTTTATACCCCTGGTGCATTGACGTCAGGGAAGAGGCGACAGCAACCGACGCCGGACCAGGACTTTGGAATTCAGGCCGACTGCGGGTAGCCTTTCAGCAGGATAACCCAAGTGTAGTGACTGCAACAGTGAAAAACGATGAACATCAGACCTCATCCCCACAACAGGTATGTGAAGAATATATACATGTAATTGACTGTAGTTCCTGGTCCATAACACTGGGGTAGATGATGTTGAATGATATACATGTGACAACGGGTGTTGCTGTTGTAATGATCTTCAGCTGAACAACTGCTATGGACATTAGAGTCTGTCCCTGTGGGTAGTGGGCCATACTCATCAACTGTGTAGAGCAGCACCAACTGACAAGATGTATGCCAATATAGTGTGTGGTGTGTAATGGAAGGGATGTATATTACTGTGGTCAATAGCTGGTGGTGGAAGTAATGCCATAATGATGGACACGTGGGTTCCACAGCCTACCACTTGCAGGACACTCAGGTTAACTTGTATTGTAGCATGCTGAAATGCCATAGGTGCGTAACAGGGTTACCTGCAATCTGGCCCAACATATACCCCCCTAATGTTAGGCTGTGTCCATGTGTGGCACCTGTCTGTGTTGTAGCAAGGCAAAACAGTGCAGCTGTGCAGGAAGGGGTTTTGAGATTGTGGACATGATGTCTGAATGTACCGCATATATAGGTATGTATATGTTTATAATTGTGTATATATATATATATATATATATATATATATATATATACACACATATATATGCATACACATGTTGTGACTTTCAGCTTTTCCCGGTTAGGGGTCGCCACAGCAGAACTCCGGTCCGCTGACTGGCAGTTGATTTTTACGTACCAAGTTACCACCCCTAACGCACAACCTTCAATGAAGGTATGCCCATTCACGCATGTCTCCACGCAGAAGACACTAACTGAGAGTCGAACTGGACAGCGTCTTACTGTGAGGCGACAACGCTACCGCAGCACCACCACCGCAGTATATATATATATATATATATTTACATGTATGTCCACAGATATACAGATAACCATATGTAAACATATATATAAATACATATATACATCGTATATATCTACACATATATAGATATATATCTATATGCATGTCTACATATATACAAACACACACACATATATGTATGTAAATACATGTTCCCTATATTACCACCACAGTGCTGCATGCTATGTGCTAAGGAAAAGCACACACAGCAATACACACAGATATATACAGCTGTCAGTGTGTGCAACATGGACGGGTATGTCACATGTGAACCCCTTGTTGGGACCACATTGCCCTTGTCTGTGAAGTAGGGAATGGGAATATGGGGAGGTATGGCAGGTATAGTTGTGGAGGTGGCCCGGGTTGGTAGATATAGAGGCCAGCCTACAGGGGTGGTATATGACACATATGGTGGGTAAACACCGTGGATGGTGTGTGTGGTCTGTGATGTGGAAGCCCCATGGTCCCCAATATGGACACAATGGGAACAAGCCTCCCACCCAATGCTACTCACAACAGCAGTCCACGTCCCGAAGGTGCCTGGCCTGGAGGCTAAGCAGGAGGAGCATGTGGACCCTGTGAATGTGCACTGGGTGCCTCAAGGTGATGTAGCACATCCCACATGTGTCTGTGGAACCCGCTATGGAACAGACCATGGACTGACCTCGGGGGACAGGATCATATCTGTGTGTACCCCCGGGGAGGGGAGGGACAGCATTCCCTGAAGTGGTTCCACCTGAAGGTAGTGCTGGACCAGCAGATGAGGAGGCCCCAGGGTGGGTCCCACATGTGATGTGGCCTGGTAGCATGGGCAGATGAGTCTGGAGAGGTGGTTCTGCCGGCAAATATTTAATAAACATGCTACTGTGTCACTGCTGTAGAACATATGTGGGTAGTAACAGTTACACTATCCCGGAACATGTCCAACAGCATGCATAGATATCCCCAATAACACAGAATGTCAGATGTGCAGTAATCCCATAACATGCATACCAGAGGCATATATGTAACCATAGTGGCCCTGACAATGCCATGCAGGTGAACAGTCCGTAACAGGCTAGGGGACATGACTACAAACACATAGCACAAAATGTGGTACAATACTTGTCCCACTGGTAGGTAAGCTGCAGCCATACCTATTGAGTTCTGTGTACAGTTTGTTGTCGCTGATATGGTGGGGGTTACAGAGATGTGTATTAAGAACTGTGGTAACCTTGCTGTATGAGTTGCTCAGATATGTTTCCATCTTTATGTCTTTCAGGCAAGATGTCACATGAACGGCTCCCTGCTTATTCAGCTGCTGAAAATGAAATAGTGCTGAACTATCTAATCCAGCACTTCCCTGTCCTGTTTGGCCAGGCTGCCCATGAGCAGCAGGAGTGGACTGCCCTGTGGAACGACCTAGTCCACAGGGTCAATGATGTCGGACTGCACAACCGCAGTTATGAGCAGGTCCAGCAACACTGTTTTGACCTGCTTCTCAATGCCCATTGGCGTGCTGCTGCAGTCCTGGGAGGATCACCTCACAACAGGGGGGGGGGGGCATGCCATCCATCCCCCGACACGTGTTGAGGAGCTCCTCGCCAGCCTTGTGGCACCTGCCTGTCTACACAGCCAACTGTCAGACACCATTGTGGAGGTGGGTGTGGGTGCTACCCACACACCGGCTGGGGAGCGTGCATGTAAGGCCACAGGGCACATCACTAGACAACTGTTGCATATGCATCCGCATCTGTACAGGTAGATCATGCATATCTGATGTGTCATATATAAAGTTTGTTGCTGCATAGTAGTAATAAACAGATGTGCATACATGGTAGTATTGTAGACATGTACTGTTGATGTACTGTAATGCTGCACCCACCCTGTAGCAATACCACAGGTGTGGCCACTGACTTTGCATCTCTCACCCTCATATGTAGGTCCCTCTGGTATACCACCAAGGCAGCAGCCTGTAGCTGGTGAGTATGGTTTATGTTGATGCTTGCCAATACACCGGGCATGTGATGGCTATGGTATATTCCATGCACACATCTAACACACCTACCCAGAATGCATGCTGTACATGTGCTCGTATTGTTGCTGTTAAATGCACGGCATCACAGTGGTGACTATGATGGGGTATTGGAAGGGTATGTCAGACACCTGCAAGATAACTAACATCCTGTCATTGTGGAATGTGCCCACAGGGATTAACATTATGGTGGGAGACATGGCCTAAAGTAGGGACAAATGTGAGACATCACTCGTATACAGTGTAACAACAATGTATATACCAGCAGAACAACGGCAACTGTTACAGATTTACACTATGGCATAACATATTACTGTGGTCCACATTATTAGCTGGGACTAGGCTGTAACATGTGGTGTTCAGTGTATGGGACACTGCAAACTGACACGTGTAGGCCTTACTTGTCAAGCATCTGCAAAAAGGGTGGGGAGGGGGGTGTCAGCATGACACACCAGTGCACTGCAGCAGGGATCCTAAGGATGCTAAGAATGGTTGTATCTGCACACAGGCAGGTTCAGGAACTGTGGCAGATGTAACCCTACCCCCACAGCAATAGTGATGGCAGTGTGTGAACACCAAGGACACATGAGTAGACCTTGCAATCATGCAGATTTGGGGGACATGTGTAAGGCAGACTGAACATACACTGGCAAATGCTGATGGCCCATGTTAGTATATTCCCTGCCAGAAGTAGTGACTGCTGTAGTACATATAATAACAAACTGTGATGATAAAGGTGTGCACACGCATGCACACACGGATTGTATGCATCGTGGTCAGCATCCGCACACTTAACACATTCCGTAGACACTGCATGTGAATGTACAGGACATATGTCATAGATCGGGCTCATGTACTGTTAATATATGCGGTGATGTGGTCCCATGGCAGATCAAGGAAGGGTGCGTCATATCAATAAGGGTGTGTACACTTCCCTTAGCCACGGTATGGTCTGACAGTTGTTAGTATAATAGTATTGGATTGGTCATACATCGTCCGCTGATGTTGAGATCTGTAAACCAGACATCAGGCATTCACAAATGACATCTGTCCACATATCATCCCAGGTATGTGTGCTGAAAAACATAGGGGGTGTGAGCATTAGAGCGGACATAACTGACACAGTACTACACATTAAGCAATGGGTTGTACACCTGTGAGGTTTGGTGCACAGTACATGGCAGGGTGCAGAACAGGTGCACAGCAATGCTGTGTACATGGGTGCAGTGGTATCCAGGGGAAGGGGCATCACCTACTAACACAGCACATGCATCACACACATGTATACTGTTGCTAGCATGGATTGACTATAGCTGTACTGCATGCTGCTGTGTACCATATATTAAGCATGTTGACAGATAGGTAATAAAAGGACTGTGTGTACTATCTTTGTGCAACCTCACCTGTATATATATATATATGTGTGTGTGTGTGTGTGTGTGTGTGTGTGTGTGTGTGTGTGTGTGTGTGTGTGTGTGTGTGTGTGTGCGTGTCAGTGGGTGGTTATTTTGTCTGTAGGGTCACTCTGGTGAAGTGGAGGGAGGTTGATTTATGTAGGATGCGTGTGTGCATGTGTTTGTGTGTGGGTGCCCATGTGTGATTGTGGGGTTGTTCATACAGCAGTACTACCCTTTGGGATCGTGCAGTACATGGACTAACACATGACACACCAGGAATACTTGTCATGTATGTAATCACAGGACAGCTGATAGTATAATAATGTCTGTAGCATGGAACATGCATTGGGAGGGAAGATAGACACCAGTTACACCCTTCATATCACATTCTGCAGAGAGGTGACTGACAACCCATGTATGCAGTACTACAGATGCATTGGGGAATTACTAGACAACACCAGGGAGTGTATCCATATATTACAGTTGTCACATGATAGGTTGATTGAGCAATACTGAGCAATACTTACACAGGACACTCCAGTGCGTGAAATTATGGGGTGAACATAGTAGCCCCTTACATATAGGGCCATGCTCACTAAGTCTGGACATACACAGGGTGAACACTGAATGACAGCAGTGAGGCCATATAAAACCACTCCACTCAGGTCAGGGAGGTAATGGAGTAACAGGTCTTGTGTTGTGATCACTTGTCTAATCATTTAGAGTAATGATACATTAATTTGGTATTAATGAGTGTATGTGACCAAGTGTGATGCAGGATGGGGAACGCATGGGAATAAATGTGGGACTGTCTGTAAAGTCACTGACAGGTAGGCATTAAGCTGGTGTATGTGTGTGTGTGTGTGTGTGTGTGAGCGTACTATTATGCAATGGTGTGCAGGTGTTAAGAGTGCGTTTCATGTTTTCACCCACAGGTGGCGATGTAGGTCAGGGTCCCTCCTGCATGCAATCTGATGTTGATGTCCATACAGACACCGAAGATGATGATAGTACTGTTAAGGCAAAGGTGGGGTTGTCAGGGGCCGAAACAGCACCATCATTTGACATCCCCCTTTTAGCCACCCCAACCCCACACACAGTTTCAGTGCCTATACATGCCCCATCACCAGTGGCCATAGCGGAGGGACAGCTGGCATTTGGTGGCAGTGCACAGGAGAGTGTGGTAACCATATCTACTGTGTCTGGTCACAGCAGGCATAGCCAGATGTCTGTCAGGGCACCACATAAGCAGATGTCCCAGGGTACTCGTGGTAGGGCCGCTGGTCATCATGCCCCTGGCAGACGTGCCACAACTGGTACCAACAAGTGCATGTTTCATACTGTCATGGCAGCGCAGGCACTTATGGAACATTACACCAGACAGGGCCTGAGGCTGCAGAGGGCTGCTCTCACATCTGCAAGCGACAACTTCCATGAACTGTCTGGTGCCATCCGTGTATATACCAAATTCATGGAGAGACGGTCTGGTGAGATGATGGCAGTCATCGACCGTGATTTGTCCGTGCTTGAACATGTGGTGGGAGTGCGGCAATGGCCGCGTGGATGTAGGCCAGCAACACCAACAGCTGGCAGTCAATGTGGACATGCTAGGACACCAAGGGGCTCCCGTAGCAGCAGTACCAGCCCCGGCACTGCATGGGTGGGGGCGCTGTCTACACCACAGCAGGTCACGAGCACGTGGTCCTGGCCAGTCCCAGGAGGGACCTGGTTCCAGCGGACATCTGTCATCAGGGGAGAGTAGCACATCGAGGCCTGTACCTGGACTTGCCCATGGAACCCATGGCAGGCACAGTCCACGTGGCCGGAGTCAGTGAACTACACACCCTGCCAGGTATGGTCTGTACCTGTCCATAGATAACTGTGTAGGGCAGCCACATGGCAGAACTGTGTGCACGCATACCCACACATTATACGAACACACCTAGGGCAACCTCAAACCTACACAAACCACATCAACACGCCCAATTCACCTCATTACACCCCTCACCCACACACATGGTGTCAAATATATGGCCCACCCTCAGCCTCTGGCAAACCAACAACACACCCTGTGCATATGATGATACCTGTGCCACATCCCTGTCATCCATAACACTGATGCAGGGACAGGCTAATATGGTTCTGATGCATATATATATAATTGTATAATCAGTTGGTATTGTTATTACATATCATTTTGAATAAAGTGGAAAAAAGAACCAGAAAAAAATATTTTTATTTTTTTTTTTTGGTTCTTTTTTCCACTTTATTCAAAATGATGTGTAATAACAATACTAACTAATTATACAATTATATATATTTTTATAGATTGTTTTTATGGTTCTTGTACACAGACCTGAAGAAGTCTAGAAGGACGAAAGCGGTCTTTGTTAACAATAGGTTATGAAAATAGAAATTGATTTTTACATGCAAAATGCATATGTATATATTTATATATATATTTTGATTGCCAAATGAACTAAGGTTGATATATTTCCAGCCATGTAGCATACTGTCTTGGATAAAATCACAGACTTAATTATCTACTTAATAATCTGGTTAAATAAGAGGTACCACATCATTATAAATTTTATTTAAAGTACATAAGGGTTATATATTATTGACAGCTACTAAGTAGGGCAGGACCAGCTCGAATGTCACACTGATGGGGGAAGGGATGTGAATTTAACATGTGTACCAATAACACTTTGTTTTACAGCACAATAAACCACTCCCATGCCTGATAAAAAGTATATAGAAAGCTTGTGAGGAAATTATTACTCTATTTTTTTTTTACTTGGATCACTTGTCTGTGTACTTAACAAAGGATTTTCGACTGGAAACAGACTGCCTGCCTTGCTTGGATTACTTTTGAATACTTAGTAATGTTGTACAATTATATATTTTCTATTATAATTTTTTGTTTTGACTTAAGACAAGTTTAAGTTTGCTACTTCTACTACTATTGTCGGATCTGATTAATATACATTGATTAACTAGAAATATATGGACTGAAAATCTTCCACACAGGGAAGTTTCCAGGTTACATGTTACATGCAGAACATCCCCAGACATGTACAGTATGCTAATGGGGGATGTAATGGGTGTATATGGACAATACATACTGTGAAATACCTTCATATAAACATTAGCAGACACACGTCCAAGAGACCTGGGCCTATCGCTAACTAACTTGACCGTGTGTCCAATGTGTTACAGGTAGGCTTCGCACAGCACATGCATAACTGGGCTGGATTGTGGTATCAGTTACCTGTATGGTTGATGGTGACAGTGGTAACCTTAAAGTGGTACACAGGACATATACCGGGTGTACCTTGGTATAATGGCAGTGTACTCAGCACCCACATCCCCCAGTGGATATTGTATTCCCTGAAACCCATGATGACACTCTGACATACCCATCACACATTGCCCACGACTGTGATACAACCCATTGTATATCCCAACAGTGGTACTACACGGATATGCATCCAATGCACATGCCACAGGCATAGTAGGGTGTTGCATTGTCATGCCTCACCTACAGGCAGCAACAACACTATCTGCACTACTGCGTGGCAATGGGTATTGTAATAGGAGTATGTGACCTCTGAATGCTATACCCCACAGATATATGGACATGCACACATACACACACACACACACTTGCCAGAACGTAATGGGTATCCCATGCCCAGTGACCCATTTGTACAACACAGTTGTGCTGGTACTGCAAGGCTCGTATAGCCGGTAGGGAGAGGAGCATAACAGGGTACATGTAATGTCCCATACAGCAGCAGCAGCCATAACTGACTATGGCAATGGGTGTTGCGGTGGTTGTGAAGGTCCTCATGGAATTCCCAAGAACAGGTGTGCTAACACACAGACACTGCTATATTTAGTAATGCACATGTACACGTGTCAGTACTGGGGTGCATCGCTGCATGTGGTCATAGCTGTGTACCTAGCTATTGTCCATGGAGAGATGGGTTGTGTAGGGGATGTGTGTACAGTAGTATCTTGCCACCTGCCATGTGGCAGCAGGCAATCTATCAACAAACACTACTGTGGTGACCCTCAGGGTGAGAGTGACATGCATCAGCCAATCCTCTGCGTGCCTTCTACACATGGCCACTGAGGTGATCAAGCTGACATGTATGCAACATACATTACAACACATGGTTACTGTCTGTGATGGAGACCTGTACCCAAGCATGTCCTGTTGACTGTGGTAGTGTAGTGGCGGTACCTGTGGCATGTGGTGCATACAGGGTGTTGTCTCCTATATGTGCCAGTTCTTACACAGCTGGGCAGACATGTCAGTATCAATCAAGCATAGGTTGCATATACATATCCCAATTGGATACCTGCCATCTGCACATCTGTACAGGGACTGACAGTCATCAGCTTGGCAAGTAGCTATGCAGTAGGATGAATGTGTTGACAGACGTTTGACAATATGTATGCCATAACTACATGTTGGAAGCCATCACTAACATGTTCTGTACAGATGGTAGTGTACAGTTACATTCCACGTTGAATCATTATCCAGTAGGGGATATATACTGTGACACAGCTCACACACCAGGGATACAACAGGGAAGCCTCAGAGTCCAGCTATGTCTGCAAGTGTGCCTGCTGTCAGTACTACATTAAGCACTCTACTCTTGCCTGGGAAAGCACGGTCAACAGTAGTACTGCCATGATACACTACATGCCAGTGTGACAGCATGTACCCTGGGTTACTACCCCTGTATGTAACACATTCACACAGATTACAGTGCTGTACAGGCCTCATACACTTGTGTGTCCCAGACATGACACTCACACCCCTTGCTACTGTAATGACAGCACATAGGCGCATGTATTGTACATGGCATTACATGCACTTACTACAGATGTCATTACCCTGCTATGTCATCAGACTGGGTGGTGTGAACTGGTTACCAGGGCTAAGCCATGCTTAGCAGGTATTGACATTGCTCTAATATAACAGCTAAGCTGATTTGCGCACTGGTAAGTGAAGCCACACTGTGTAAGCGCCTGTACGTTTACCCATAGCTTAACACCACTTAGCTTCACACAAACCTGCGTAAATGCACTTAAAGCTGCTCAAAACTGCCTTAACCACTCTGTATCAGACAGCCCTTGTTCTGCCCAGCAACAAAACGAACAGCCCTTGCAGGTCTTGAACCAAGGACTCTGTACACTATAGTCACAACACTTAACCAGTATGCCATGACCACTGTGAAGTCAGCTGTTATTTTTTCAGTATATCTGTCAATACACATACTGATTGGTATTGAACAATTGCCCTTACTTCCACAATTGTGTAGCACTTGTTATTAATATGACTGTTGCATCACATATGTTGTTTAATCATAATGTACACATATCAGAAACATACGGTGAGATACATCTGGGAAGGTATACACAACCATGATGTTTACACAGGACAGGAATATGGATATATACATTTATCCACACAGGTATACAGTTAGACACACATACTATATACATACATATTAAAATCCTTATGTTAGAGTGTGATGTTACACATGTCATATTTGAGGTCATACTTTGTGCACTTACTATAACAATATTAACACCTATATACATGATATGTATTTGACATGCCATTAAGGATCGTTTTTTATTATATACAGTCCTATAGGTTTTTTATTATGTACAGTTTTATATAGATTTTATAGTATTGTAGATTTTAAATATACATATTTTTGAAGTACGTACAGAATGTACTATCAGAAATGAGATTACTGTCTTTTTAATTACTAATTGTTTGCAAATTGCTAACTAATTCTCAGAGTATTTAATGATGGGTATTTCGTATTAATTTGCCTGAGATCTGATGAAGCATCTTTGTGAAAGCGCTTATCTCGTATTTACATGTCCGTTACTGAATAAAAGAGAGTTGGTTTATTTTTCATCGTCCATTGGATTTTCTGAGTGAGATTTATAGCATCTGTTAACGCTGTTGGTTTATTGTGTTCCTGTTTTACCATTTCGCTACTTCAGAAACCCAGCGTTTACTTGCAGCAAGACAAGCTTGTTTGATTATCTACTATATTTTCTGGTTCTTAGCTGCAGGAGCAGGTTGCTTTTTCATTTTTTGATCTACAATGGCTGACATTGAATTGGATTACGTACCCAGAGAAGAAGTTCGTGGGAACGTTGTTACGCTTGACAGTGCTGTCGAACGGAGATTCCGGCAGCACCTGAAAGGTTCCGGGAATGCGTCTTGGTTCTTGGAAACGGAAAGAACTACTACCGATGCCTTAGGGCAGAATCTTGATACGAATAGGTTATATTCACTAATAGAGAGTATGGAGAAGGATTTTATGAAGCTGAAGAGGCTTCAAACACAGCGACTCCATTTCCAGCTGTGTCTTGAGCGGAACATTATACCGAGAGGCCTTCGGGTCTTCAATATGCCCAGCCAGGGCAAGGACTATCCTGAGTTGCTTGCTCAATGGCAGCGCCTTAACATCGAGGTGAGTCGGAGCTATTTGAAATTACTCATTGATTTCTTTAAGCCTGAAGAGGCAAAACTATCTGAGGAACTTAGTAATAAACAGCGAGCATTGTTTAATGAATTTGCCATTGATATAGTATCACCATTGTTTGAAAACATGCTGGACAGTATCTCTGCATTTGAAAGAAAACTTTTTCAACAAAAAAGACATAAAGTGGTCAGAGATACAAACGACTTTAAAAACGGACATATTTTTGTTTGGCCCAGGTTAAATTCTAATGATCTGGGCAGGACTGTTAATGTGGATTCTTCAACTATGACACAACGTAATGCTAGTGTTGGGACAGTTCCTGTCGATAAGAACTTATCAGTAACACGCAATGTGACGAATGTTGCATCACCTATAGTAGATATGAATGTATATCAGACTGTAAATCCTGACATAGATAATTGTGCCATTACTGGGAGACAGAGTGATGTGTTAGTAACTGAATATGAGAATGATTCAACTGATGTAATACATATAGTGCACACTGCCACTACAGAAAGTATCAATTTATACCCTGAGGTTAGCATTACTAACACTACTGGGCACCAACAACAGGAGAAATCCAAACCTTTGCCCATAGACAATGAACAGGTTGTAAGACCTAAAACCTCTAATTTACAGTTAGCTTCTATCCCTACCCCTGATGGACTTCCAAAGTTGTCTTTTCCCCTGCCTGTGAGAGCAGAGAAGATGCCTCGCTCTCGCTCCATGAGCAGGGGCAGACAAAAGAGGAAGCTATCAGAGGAATATGTACCTCAAAAAACATTGAGAAAGATGTGGACAAACAAACGTTAGTCCACAACATCTCTCATGTTACATTGAATGTGGATGAACAACGATTACTTGATAAAGGGCTGAATTTTATCCCCAAATGTCAGAGTCAATTGACGGACACTGTTTTGGACTTAAAGTTGTTTTGTAGGAATGTTATGTTAAAGTTTATATTTAAAGATAATTCCAATAATGATAGTGAGTTTAAATTTAAAAATCTTAGTGAGTACACACCAATTAATCACCCGCTAGTTGAAGCCTACATGAGATTAACTGAAGAGGAACTTCATAATTATTATGAGAATAGAACTATTAGAAAGCATCCCTTCATAAGAGACAATCTCACCTATAGGGAAAGGGCGAGTCTTAAGAAATTACAGAACAACTCAGATATTACCATCAGACCTGCTGATAAAGGTGGTAAGGTAGTTGTAATGGACACTTCAGATTATATTACACGAATGGAATCCATGTTGAGTGATGACTTCTACGTGAAGGTTACATCACAGTATGTCGTAGGAGTCATCAGACATGTACATGATACTATAAATGATATATTTCAAGGAAAGTTAATAGATCAAGATTTATTTCAATACCTTATCATTTGTCACCCCATGATACCCACTATACACGGTCTACCGAAGATACATAAAGATTCTACTAGACCACCCATGAGACCGATAGTGTCAGGTCGAGATTGGGTGACCGAACATTTATCGGTATATGTAGAAAAGCATCTTAGACCAGTGCTGGATTCTAATAGAGTTGTTCTGAGAGATTCGAAACAATTTCTACTTGATTTGTATGACTGTACAAAGGATATGAACATCACATTTGACTTTCTGTTTGTCACCCTTGATGTTCAATCCTTGTTTACAGTCATACCCAACAGTGTGGGATTATTGTATGTTACTGATTACCTGAGGATGCATAGTGGTTATACTTCTGTGGAGATTGATTTGATAACATGCTTCTTAGAATTAATCTTGGAGAATAACTTATTTACATTCAATGAAGGTGTATATAAACAAAAAGATGGCGTAGCTATGGGCACTCCCTGTGCCAATAGCTACGCCAATATGTATTTGGCCCATTGGGAAGAACAAGTTTTATTTGAAGAGAATCTATTCAAACAGCATGTTGTATTCTATCGTCGTTTTGTTGAAGATTTATTTATTTTGTGGAAAGGCACATTTGAACAACTAGAGACATTCTTCAATATCATGAATAACTTGACCACCTGCCTCAAATTTTCTATGGAGTATTCTCAATACAAAATAAACTTTCTTGATATGTATATTGAGAGGATTGATGGTAACACCATTAATACAGGTGTTTTTAGGAAGAGTTGCTACAGCAACAGTTTACTCAATAGAACTAGTATGCACCCTCCACATGTTTTTAGAAATATAATCAGAGGACAAGCAATTAGGGCATCAAGACTTAATCCAACTGAATCTGGTTTTGAGACAGAACTTAATAGTTTGAGAGATAGATTGTGTTCCAGAGGTTATAGCGTGGATGAAGTTAATACACAGTTTAGTGATATGTCAGACCTGAGATCTACTATAGGGGTGCCTTATTTTGGACCAGCTGAGTCAACTTGTCTTCCTATAGATAGGACTAATGCTAGTCGAAGTATAAAATTTATGATGCATTATTCATCTGATTATAGTGAATTGAGAGAGGTATTGAGTAAACATTGGGGGGTATTATGTAAGAATGATGATGTTAAAAAGATTGTAGGGGACAAACCCAGATTCTTATACAAGAATAAGAACAATTTGAAGAGGAGACTATGCTCTGTGTTTCACAGAGATAGGGATAAAATAGACGGTTACACCAGACCATGTGGACGGTGTAATTTTTGCTGTTATATAGATGATACACCAGGGTTTCATCACCCTGACAATGGGAAATACTATCAGACATTTGTAACAGCGAACTGTATGACTGCACATGTTATTTATTTAGCCAGGTGCCAATCATGTCCTTGCTTCTATGTTGGTAAAACCAACCGCCCCCTAAGAGACCGGATGAGGGAGCATGTTTATCACATGAAGAAGGGCACTACTCAGAATGCCTTGGCAAAGCATGTTATTATGACAAATATACAACATAAATTCTCCTTCAAAGCACTGGAGGTGATAATTCCCAATCCTAGAGGGGGTGACATTAGAACTCATACGGAGAGTAGAGAGACGGAATGGATAATAAAATTGAGAGCAGATCAAGGCTCTGGCTTAAATGAGAGAGCTTCGATTAGACCCAAGTTGAGGCAAAGGAGAAATGTCAAGTGATATGAAAAATAAGGATACATATCTCCCATGCTGTTTTTTATATATACACTTTTTATATATACACTTTTGATACCTGTACTATAAAATATTAAAGTATTATACTTAATTTATCCACACAGGTATACAGTTAGACACACATACTATATACATACATATTAAAATCCTTATGTTAGAGTGTGATGTTACACATGTCATATTTGAGGTCATACTTTGTGCACTTACTATAACAATATTAACACCTATATACATGATATGTATTTGACATGCCATTAAGGATCGTTTTTTATTATATACAGTCCTATAGGTTTTTTATTATGTACAGTTTTATATAGATTTTATAGTATTGTAGATTTTAAATATACATATTTTTGAAGTACGTACAGAATGTACTATCAGAAATGAGATTACTGTCTTTTTAATTACTAATTGTTTGCAAATTGCTAACTAATTCTCAGAGTATTTAATGATGGGTATTTCGTATTAATTTGCCTGAGATCTGATGAAGCATCTTTGTGAAAGCGCTTATCTCGTATTTACATGTCCGTTACTGAATAAAAGAGAGTTGGTTTATTTTTCATCGTCCATTGGATTTTCTGAGTGAGATTTATAGCATCTGTTAACGCTGTTGGTTTATTGTGTTCCTGTTTTACCATATGTTGAGATATGTCTACATGTACATACACATGTATATTCATACATATGCCTGCATACACATCTGTATAGTGCATCATAACAAACCTGCCTTATGCAGAGCACCTTAAAGCTCTTTACCTCTGCTTAGTCTCCTGTAGATTTCTGAAGGGTGATCTATGCCTGGCATACAAGGCATCCATAAAACTCCACACTTAAGAATCTCCTACATATTCGTAAATTAAACAGTACCAGAAGTACAAGGTCCAAAGACCTGAATTTTGTCTGTGACTTAAACAGAACACACTGGAGAGACAAATGTGTATTCTAGAGACTGGCCTTCCTATGGAACAGGCTTCCCATCCCTGTGAAGCTGATTTCATCTATTACCTAGTTTAAGCACATTCTAGACCAGTGGATGGGGAATAGGAAATTTACACCAGGCCTGGCACTCATGTCCCTTATGAACAAAGGTAGCCTATAAATGGCTGGCCCTCGATATCCTATTTGGATACAGGACATCATTATTCTCTTAAGAAAATTTGACTAGGCTCAGAAAGGCCTCCTGGATCATTAGCCTAGTGCAAATCTATGACTCTATGACTCTCTCTCTCTCTCTATATATATATATATATATATATAGCTATATGTATATATATGTATATATATATTTATATATATGTATATATATATATATATATATATATATATATATATATATATATATATATATATATATATATATATATATATATATATATATATATATATATATATATATATATATATGGCCATGTGTAGATCTCTTTGCATATACATACACACATATATATATATATATATATATATATATATATATACAGATATGCATATATAGATATATATGTATGCACATCCTATGTGTACAGATAAGCCTATTTATGTAGATATATATGTAGATATCTATAGCTATATGTGCATACATATCTATTCTGATATACCTATTATTGTCACTATATATGTAGGTATAAGTATATGTTCATATGTATCTATATCTGTATATGTGTAGACATACATTGCTGTGCATATGTATATATTTGAGTGTTTATATATATATATATATATATATATATATATATACACACACACACACACACACACACACACACACACACACACACACACACATACATATTCATCTATGTATGTCGCTATGTATATATGTGTATATATATATATATATATATATATATATATATATATATATATATCTAGATATATGGATAATTGTATGTATATAAATGTTCACCATCTGTCCAGAACATGGAGTGGAGTCCTACCTCAGCCCCAATAGTCCCAACCTCTTAGTGCAAGGAGATGTCAGGTATGTATTGTAGGTATATATGTAGACTGTTGCTACTGTAATAGGTTCATAGGTAGGTTCATTGGTTGGTACTAGGCTATCAGCCCAAGGGCCTATACAAGCCTAGCCATAACAATTCCCTGGATATTTATTCCCACAATATTTACTTCCCTGGACCCCTGTCAAGCAGGGTGACTGACGTGATCCCCGGGGTGAATTTCCTATCTTCCATCCAATCATCAAGGTTCCTTTTGAAGAGGGCCAAGGAGGCGCTCTGCTTGACATGTATGGGCAGTCTATTCCAGAGTATGGGGAGTCTTTGGGTCAGAAACCTATCCCTCCAGCATGTTTTGTTCATTGTGATGACAAGGTTTAGATCCCTGGAGCTTGTGGCTCTGAGGGACTGGGATTTCTTCAAGTGGAGCAATGATCTCCTTTTTTCTGGATGAAAAGCCCTTAGTGATGAGGTGTGCCACACAGAAGGATTTCCTGACTGTTGTGGAGATGTGGTTATCGAAGGTGAGACCACTGTTCACCTGTGTCCCTAAGTCTCTCATCACACTTTCGGTGTTTAGTGTACTGCCACCTATGTGGTAATTCATGGGTACATGGTTTTTCCAAAGCGGATAACTATACATTTCTTGGCATTAAAGCCATGGCTCTGGCACCAAGCATCTGTTTCTGTAAGGCCCTTTTGTAGAATATCTACATAATTTGGGGATTCAATAATGGCTCCCAGTTTGCAGTCATCTGCGAACTTTGTTAGCCAGAGCCCCTTAGTGTTGGCCTGTACTTCAGAGAAGTAGATGCCAAATAAGAGCAGTCCCAGAACTGAACCCTGAGGTACTCCACTTGTCACTTGTCTGGAGCTGGATTTGGAGTCGGCTACTTTTACAGTCTGGGTTTTGTCAGTAAGCCAGTTGGCAACCCATTGAGTGATGTAGGGATTTATGCCCAGGTTAGTACGTTTATCTATGATTCCAGAGTGAGGGGTGATGTCGAAGGCCTTGGTGAGGTCCAGAGAGACTGTGTAGACCGCCTTACCCTCGTCCACAGCTCTGAAGACTGATTCGAAGAAGTCAATCAGGTTCAGGAGACAAGATCGGACCTTCACGAATGCAAACTGGGTGGGGTCCAGTGTTTGAAGGTTGCCAATGTCTTTGTTTATATGTTCGATGATAATGCATTCCATGCCCATGCAGATCAGGCTCGTCAGACTGATGGGATGGTAGTTCCTGGGATTGAAGGTGGCTCCCCCCCTTGTGGAGTGGGATAACTGCAGCTGTGTGCCACTCAGTGGGCATGAAGCCTGAGGTGAGGCTATGATTAAATATGACACTTAGGTGAGGTGCCAGTTCATTTTGTAGTTCATGTAGTACACAGCCCGGGATGTCATCTGGTCCCATGGATGCTGTATTCTTAGCTTTGGAGAGTGCAGTTTCTACCTGTGTGACAGTGATTACCAGAATTTGGAAATCATTTGGTATTCAGATGGGCCCTTTAGGGGGTGACAGGGGGGTGAATTTGGCACTAAATCGATATTCCAGGATATTGGCAATATCCTTGGGATCAGTATATATTAATGCCATTCAGCTGTAGCTCAGAAAAGATCTGAGCATTGCCATTTAGATTCTTGACATAACTATAGAATGCCTTGTGGTTGTCTTTGGAATCTTTGGCAATTTTATTTTTGTAACTAGCTTTGGAGGATTTTATGAGGGATTTCAGCTTCTTACTGAGGCTGGTCCGGGAGTTTTTTGCATCCTGGGATTTTCCTCTTTTCTGCAACAGTTTCTTTCTTCTGTTGTATAGTTTGTTTATGGCAGGGAAACCACCAGACTGGCTTCCTTTTTTTGGAGGACAGCGTCTTGGTTCTATTTGGGATAGTACTATTCATGCACGAGAGGATGTGCTCATACAGTGCCTTAGTGAAGGATTCAGCAGTCGAACTTTCAGCTCCACTCTGTGTGGGTGTCATGAAGTTTGTCACCTCTGACTTGAGTAGCATGAAGCTGGCTTTGGAGAAGCTTTTTACGGAGGTTTCCTTACTGGGGGGTGGGGGTGAGATGTGGAGTTCAAGGGTAATTAGCTTATGGTCAGACCTGACCAATGAGGGGGTGACCACTGGGTGTGGAGCATCTATCTCCCATGTTGGTAATGACCAGGTCTAGGATATTGGAGACCCTGGTGGGACAATGGATTAGTTGATCCAGGGCGTTGGAATTAATGAATTCCAAGAACAATTGGGAAAAGGTGTTGGTACCCGAGTAGTTTTCCCAGTTAATGGCAGGGTAGTTGAAATCACCCAGTATTAGGGTGTTTGATTGTATCTTAATATTTTCCAGTATGTTTAGAAAGGTGTAGTGAGAATCTTGGGGAATGGTGGGGGATCTGTAGCAAGCTACAAATTGGACTGCAGTCTTACCTAGTGTTAGTTGCACTTGGAGAATTTCAGATGCATTCTGTTGGGCTACTGGCCTGGAGGTGTGAATATTCTTGGTAAATGTGGACACTCCTCCACCTTTAGTGTTTTGGTCTTGGTTTGGTGGCTGAAAGTGTGGTAAGAGTTTTAGCCTGGTATTGCAGGGGTGCTCTCTGCAGCCTTGAACCAGGTCCCAGTTACTGCACAGATATCGATGATCTCCACTTTTAGGAGTGCCTTGAGAGAGTGCATTTTGAGGTTTAGACTTCTAGCATTGAATAGCATTACTTTCAGATTTTGCATGCTTGTATCTGTTACAGTGGCGGTTTTGTCCCTTGAACCTTGCCTAAAAAAGGCACTACAGGGGTGGCAAGAGCTTTAGCCATTAACCGGAATCCCAGGAGCGACAGGTGCAGACCATCTCTGGCAAAGCATCGTGGTTTGTCGATCATGTCATCCCAGGCAGACAGATACTGGATCCCCTTTGAATGACACCAGAAGCTTTGCCAATTGTTGAAGTCAATCACTTTGTCCTTATACTGTGGAATCATTATGGGTGAAGGCAGGATGCTACTCAGGGCTAGGGTCATACCTGCCTGGGCCACATGATCCGAGAGCTCTTCCATGTCTCTTTTCATGTAGTCCAGGGAGGTTCATCTCAAGTCATTCACTCCAACATGAACAATGACAGAGTCATATTTGTGCTTGCTGTGGAGTGACTTGAGTGCATGCATTATGTGGTGGATCCTGGCACCCGACAGGCAGCTGACTGTAATTTTCTGACTATAGAGTCACCTATGACTAAAGTGCTGGGTACGTTGTCTTGCCTTAGAGGCTGTTGTTGGGTGGCACACTGGTGTTGTGAGCTATGTGTCACTTTGGTTGTGACTGGTGTTTGCGTTTCACCTTCAGTGGTCCTTGTTGCTTGGGCAGGTTAATGTTAAGGGCCTCCGCATATGGGGGTTTAGTGTTGCTATGTGGGGTTGTCTTAACAGAGATGTTGTGTGTGGGAGGTCACATCTGCTTTTAACATGTGCGCCATTGGCTACTGACAGACATCCTAAGGACATCACAGTACAGTACCACTGCTAGCACAGTAATGATCCTGTGGACTGCAGCACAGATATGGCCAAGAACTGTGAACAGTCTGACACACACACTGGTCAGTCCAGAGGTATACACAGAACCCCTTAGTGCAGGACATGTGGACCAAGCATGACAATTTGGATATTAACAGCCATGTAGATGGGTATATCACGTAAATACTGGAATACATATGCCCACATAGGTTATGCATTCACACACTCCTGTCTGTCCTGACACACAATAACCGCTGATGTAGAGGTCACATGGCCACATACTGCCCACTAGTTAGTGACATACATCTGTACAGCATCCCACTGCTTTGACAGAAATAAATGACAGTTATGGTGGTCAGGCAGCAGTACATCTGGCAAATATCTGGACATAACATCACACTGGGTAAGTACAATAAGCTGCTAGGCATGCAACAGAGCACTGTGCAAACTACAGGCAGACTGCCACAATACTGGCCTACATTTCTTATGGGGGAATACACATGTACCTGCAAATATAGCAGGCTCTACAGGCATGTCACAGCACAGAGTAACAGACACCTGTGTGAAAGTGCATACCCACAACCAATGTGAAGACAGCCACAGCCACATATGGTAAGATAGCTTAATATTACAGTATATTGACTGTCTGATCACCACCATCCTCATATGTGCCACTCACACACTAACCCTACATATCCTAGGCCACTACACAGTGTGGTCCGATGCCTGTCTGTGGTATGGGACGTGTGTGTTTGGCCCTACAAACATGTAAGCCGATAGGGTAACACACACTGGAGCAGCATGTAACATCAGATAGAACATGATCAAGAACAATGACATCTACCACAGTCTGTACACAAGGCAAGGTACATATTCGCAATACACACACTGTCGACAATCACCATAAGTACACAGACCTCAGTACTGTACACACAACCACAAAATGCCCAGGTTATGTCCTCACATATAACCCCTACTATACATAACGTGTAGTAGTCTGATATCTCACTGGCTTATCACATATGATGTCAATAAATAATGGTGTACAGAACATATGCACCTCTTACTACATGACATATGTACAAAGGTTGACAGAGCTGTGGCTGAAGACACAAACACAGGGCCAATATTGACATGTTGCTGTGATAACCTCATACATTTACTGTTGTAACAGGGTTTATTGTGACATATTTCCTATGAGGGATATGAAGTCAGTAACTCTCATGGCTGTCACCATGTACTGACTGCAATCCTCACACTATGCTTCTGCAGTTCTCAGACAGGTGTTCTGTGAGTAACACAAGAAACAAAAGGCACCACACACTGCCCCATGTCTGCAGATGACCATACAGATGGGGGTTTCCTCAAAAACATAGCACTGTCATGACAGGTATTAAAACATGTAGACCAGCCATATCCACACACACCCTGTTAAGCCGACATTACTCCATATGCAGCATAGCAACACTTATATTCTGTAGTAATGTCAGACACATCCACCTCCTGTGTGTTGGCCTGTTTCCACAGTGTATATTGTTAGAGGTAAATCCCAAATCCATCTATGATGCTGTTTGTCAAACACCAGATCTAGGTCCTGCTCACAGTGAATGAAAAGTTCCAACACCAACATGATGTTCCTATAACTGGAGTGTCTTTCCATGCAAGTGGCTATGGGAATGTTACCACAGCTGTCCCACATGCAATCAGCTAGAGGAGGGCTGGAATTTGTGCAGAGGCCATCAAATGATCATGAGCATCACTTACAAATCACAAGCTGCTGCCTAAGCAAAGCAGGTGTATTTCTCCACATCCACCAGAGAGGCAGTGAGAAGAGACAGAGACAAAGTAAGTCAGGGAGGGGGTGGGAGAGTAAAACCTAAGTATGTTTGTGTCACAAACCCCTAACTATGTATTGCTATCACATGTCTATGCAGTTATTGCATGTGACACATAGCTTACATGTTGATGAGCTGACCAAACGTATATGTGATGGTGAGTGACATCTGCAACAGTGATATGGTAGCGATTCGGTAAGTGTAGTACATGTGCCTGTCCACATGAACAGGTGTCAGCGTCAACACAGCCACACTCTCTCAGGGACTCACACACATTGATACACTTGGCAGCGTTAAGAATACACTTCCTAACTAGTTAGCTTGCCACAATACAGTAATGTGCAGGTATCACATGCATCACAGGGGTTATCTGGAGGTTATATGGGCAAAGGGTATATGAAAGTGTCTGACATCAGAGAGCATGCTTCCGTATGCCAATGGGAGTTGTAGTGGGTGTGAATGTGGTCAAAAGCATCATACACCACACACACAGACACAGGGTGCCAGTACTGACATGCATGCGTGCATTGCTTCAAGGGTGTGTAGTGGGTGACTGTGCCAGAAGGCTATACATGGCTAGGTGAAGCATATACCTTGGCATCAGGCCACATGACAATGGTCTGAAGTGTGGCTCAGGGGTGTAGTGTCTGGATTTGCCCACACAGGTGGGTATTGTGTTCACCACCCAGTTACCTGGGTAACTACTGTGTGTGGCCATTGCTGTGCAATGCTTACCATGTATGTGTTCTTTAGTCCATGACATGGACACTGTCTGGGATGTGCACATGTCCCACATGCATGTACAGTGACATGTGGAACTGTACCTGGGGTGTCTGGCCCATGTTGTGTACAGAGGTTGTCATCAGCAGATGTGCCAGTCCTGGCTTCATGTGGCAGGAACTGGTAATGGACAGCAGGTTGACTCTGCACCTATATTGATAGCATGACACAGGTATTCCCTGGTGTCAGTGGTATCTGCCCATACAGGGCATGTGTTTAAGGCATGGTATGTCCTTTGTGGGTCACATTTGATGGCACCACAGGTGCTGCAGGAGTCCAGTGGGGAACATAGGGGAAGGCACACTGTCTGCATGTACGTGCCTATTGCACTGATGGAAAGGGTGCCATGCCCTATGTAGTCCATTGTAATCACACCATGGTTTCTATCTGTGGGCAATATGCAGGGTACTACCAACATAGCAGTTGTTGCCTAGGCAAGTGTGTTGTGTATGAGACATGAGTTGAGAGTGTTCTCTGGGTAATACAAGGGTTGCTAACTTTGTTCGCCAGGCCTTGATATCACATATAGGGGTATGGATTAGCACCCCAGACCCTCGTCTGTTTCACATCTGTTATCCTCGTAAGGTGAACATTGTGACATATAATAGGGCCACCATAGAAGAAATTTGCAAAACCCGCTCCACAATGAGTCCAGCTGTTACACACTCACAGCCACCTCCACACAGGATATGAATGACAAACACACACACTTGTCATGTCTGGGATTAGAACGTCTACCTAACTAGTTTATTACACTACAGCATTACGCAGTTATAGGACACGCCACGGAGATTACTGGAGTACTCTTTCCCCAAAGGTGTATTTCACTGGGAATGACATCAGCAGGCTTGCCAAAGAAGGTCAACTGAGGTTGTAGTGACTTTGAATGGCCCCAAAAGCATTGCACCCTGCACAGACAAAGAAACACACACACATATCCACATTTGCCAAGTGAGGGAATATCACCCTACCCAAAGTACTATATCACACTACAGCATTTCAATGTTATAGGATGCACCACGGAGATTACTGGGCTATTCCTTTCCCAAAGGTGTATTTCACAGGGAATGGTATTGGCAGGCTTACCAAAGTAGGGCAATGAAGGTTGTAGTGACCATGAATGGCCTCAAAAGCATTGCACCCTACACAGACAAAGAAACACAAACATCCACACTTGCCACGTCTGGGAACAGAACCCCTACAAAACTACTATATCACACTACAGCATTACGCTGTTATAGGATGCACCATGGGGATTACTGGGCTACTCCTTTCCCAAAAGTGTCTTTCAAAGTGAATGACATCAGCAGCCTTGCTAAGGTAGAGCATTTGAACTGTAGTGAGTGTGACTAGCCTAAAAGGCATTACTCCCTACACAGACACACAAACACACAGTTGCCATGTCTGGGATTAGAACTCCTACCTAACTTGTTTATCACACTACAGCATTACGCAGGTATAGGATGCGCCACGGAGATTACTGGGCTACTCCTTTCCCAAAGGTGTGTTTCAAAGTGAATGACATCAGCAGCCTTGCCAAAGTAAGGCATTTGAATTGTAGTGAGTGTGACGAGCCTAAAAAGCACTGCCCCCTACACAGACACACACACAAATGCACAGTTGCCATGTCTGGCATAAGAACTCCTACCTAACTAGTTTATCACACTACAGCATTATGCAGTTATAGGACGCACCACAGTGATTACTGGGCTACTCCTTTCCCAAAGATGTATTTCAAAGTGAATGACATCAGCAGGCTTGTCATATTGGGGCTATGTGGAGGGCAGTGTGTGTGCATGGGCCATAACCCATTCATCTAGAGGTAGACGTACCGCACTCATGCACACGCAGGTTTATATTCCGCAGGTACGTGTATATAACTGCTAGATGACTACTGCCTTGTACAGTCATGTTGCACAGCCAGCACTTGCACCACAGAGTCTGTAATGCTGAGGGTTACCAGTGGTTAATGTCTACAGTGAGTGACATTTACACATCATGTGGTTGTAGCCATTTGGCTGTGTGCTGGCTGGGACAGGCCTCATGATAGAAGGCTGTTTGTCACTGTCACTCTCTTCCACACATCTATGTATGTGTACTTTTTGCATATTATAGTGTGTTGTCATTGGATACATGTGTGTATTCCTATCCAATGTGTGTGCAAAGCATGACTGGTACATACTGAGGAGTGTATGCACTAACATCTGCAACTGTCAGATATGTATGGTCCACTGTTGTTGGCAGACATGGGCTTTATTTGTTTAAGTGTGTGAGCATGCCCAGTATTACCTTTCAGTATGTTGTTGTCTGACATTGCCTTCATTTCTCTAAGTGTGTGCGCATGCCCAGTATGCCCTTCTGTATTGAATGTGTGGATCCATTCCAGGTAGTTTGTACTCCAATGTAGACCTTTGTGTTCTACACCTACAGGTAGCAAACTGTTTCTGCAGGTTATCTGCTTCAACAAAATCTACAAATTCGCCACAGGGGCATCCTACCGTAGTCACCACCGTCTCTCACTTGCTGAACTGGGCTGGCTTGAACTCCCTCACCTCCTTCAGTGGTATCAACTCTCACTTGCCCACAAACTAGTAAACCATCCTCTAAATGTCCCATCCCTCCAGAATCTACTCCAACCCTTTTGCACCACCAGACCACTACGATCCAGCAAAAAAAAAATCACTTGCAGATCACTAAAGCCAATAACTCTGCTGGTGAAGCACTATTCTCTTGCACCATAGCCAAATTATGGAACTCCCTTCCACTCACAATTACCTCCGTACCATCATGCACCCACTTCAAAACTTTACTAAAAGCGCACCTAAAAACATGCTGGCTATGCCCTTGCAACTCCCACTCTAATATCATCCACCCCATCCAACCACTACCTTTCTTTCCACTCCACTAACTACCTTGATTATAGCAAGCTCAGATGCTCATAAGCCTAGTACTTATTATACAGCAGGAACTTCTTATTATAACATTGTAAATGTCTGTTATGTACTTCACATAAAGATTCTAGTTGTCTACTGATGTACTATGTTCTTCATCTGTAAATATGTTGTAAGTAATTGCTATGTTAAATTGTTAATCGCTATGTAATCCAATGTAACTACTGTCTGTTTATTTTAACTGTGGAGCTTTTCTCCCCGGGCCTCCACTGAAAATGGACCTACGTCCAGTCGGACAATCCCGGTCAACAAATGTAAATAAATAAATAAATAAATCTGTTGATCAGTTGGCAATATGGGGTCACACTGTGCAAGGGATAGTGTATACTGTAGGTGATTGTGTCTGTGCTGCTTCTGCTACATGGTACTGGTGTTAGCAGAGATATTCAGACGTGTACTGTTATACACTGTGATGTTTTACGTCCTCAAGTACTGTCAGGTGGACAATTTTGCTCACAGTGATGTCCTGGGGAACACAGGGTGGATGCAGCTGTGTCCGGTATTGTGGTCAAACGCCTACATATTCATGGAAAGTTATGTCACTCTGGAGGGGGAGCTACAGACACTTGCTGCTGGGTCTCTGTATCCAGTTCAGCACCTTGGTACAATGCTGGCAGAGGATCCCATACTTGTACATCCATCGACATGACAGTATGGCCTTATCTTGCTATGGCAATAGCTCACAGCTGTACAGATTCATACAGGTTACCCAGATGCAGGGGTCACAAGTCAGGACATTACCCCTATTGTGGTGTACGGGCAGGTTTGTAGCCACCCATTTTTGTGTTTGCAGCCAGATAGTATGTGCACACGGCTGTGTCTCGGACCTTGCACATTCCATGCTTCCACCCCCCCATATTATTCTATCCTCTTCCATACATTATGCATACATTCTCTGATACTTTCCCTAAGGTTATCACCTCATCACAGCTGTGTTTTGGTGTTGGTCCACAGTTCATGCAGTGGTACATGGTGGACATGTTACTGTGGTTTGTTCACATGGCCTTGCATATGGCGTATGTGGAGTGTGTTATATTATTTGGGTGTCCATGACATAACATACATTGGCAGTATGGGTGAGACACGGACCTTTCGCAGAGGCCTGTTGGCCATTTGGTGGTGATGCAGGCCAGCTGTAGCAGGCTGTTGCAATGCATTCTGTCAGTCCTACAGTCCCAGACTGCCATACAGTATATTCCCCTGGGGTGACAGGGTAGGTGTGCAAGGTGTTCATGCCAATATTTTCTATCAGTATTGATCAGGTGGTGTGGATGCTGGCAGGGTGCTACTTACAGCTAGGGACACAACTGCATGGGACACCTGCACTGCATGGTGCATTCTTTCGCTATTGCCAGACACAGGTGGGAGTCATATTGTACCCATTCCCAACAGCAGGGATACGACCAGGGAGGTATCTGTGGGTGGTGTTTGGGTGAGCTGGGTGAATGTGTGCTATGGACACTACTTGCATCTGACTTACAGGTATGCATGGGGCATTCCAGTTATACTGGCTTGTGCAGGGACATCAGCAGTCTCCCAATACATCAGTCCTATCACCTTTGTGATTTGCAAGTGTTCGGCCAGATGACATCGGTATTCCCTACTACAAGCCCAGATAATGTGATGCATACCTGTATGTACAATTCCAAGGGTGTGTCCATTTCACGGTTACACATTCTATACTGTATGTCTGGGGTACTTTTCCCTGTGTACTGCTTGTATATCTAGCCCAACAGCCATGCCATGTCCATCTTTCAGATGGTGACACACATTACCAACATATATTTACAATGGCTTACTGCTAGCATGTGTTATATTGGGGAATTGTCTTTGGCACTGCAGTTGTGAGGACATGGCCCTGTCATCGGCAGTAGTGGGCAATGGCCACCAGGTGAAACCTCAACATGCATACATACTGACCACTCTCACACAATATGAAACACACACCAACCTAACACACATACCTTCATATTGTACACATGCTACAATCTATCCTGCTACCTTGGCCACCTCAGGTCATCTGTACTCCACTGGTATTATACCTACACATACATGTTACTACATGTCTACATCGGATTCGAGGGGAGGGCACACCTGACTGTTACTATAGTTCTACATAGGATTTGTGGAGAGGCACACCTGACTGATACGTATGTACATCGGATTGGGGGCCACACCAGACTGTTACTACATGTCAAAATGGGAATGGGGGGCACACCTGATTGTTATGACATTCCTACGTAGGATTGGGGGGCCACACCTGACTGTTTCTACACATGATTGTGGGGGTACACTAGTTACTACATGTCTAAATAGGATTGGGGGGACACCTGAATGTTTCTACATTTCTACACAAGATTGGGGGGGCACACCTGACTGTTTCAACATTTCTACACAGGATTGTGGGGGTACACTTGTTACTACATGTCTAAATAGGATTGGGGGGAACAGCTGAATCTTTTTACATTTCTACACAGGACTGGGGGGCACACCTGACTGTTTCTAGATTTCTACACAGGACTGGAGGGCCCACCTGACTGTTTCTACATTTCTACACAGGATTGTGGGGGTACACCTGTTAATACATGTCTAAATAGGATTGGGGGGGACACCTGAATGTTTCTACATTTCTACACAGGATTGGGGGGTCACACCTGACTGTATCTGCATTTCTACACAAGATTGGGGGGCACAGCTGACTGTTTCTACATTTCTACATAGGATTGGGGCGGGGGCACACCTGACACTTGTACACATTTACTATGACCGTACTGGTATGTCAGGTATGCCATGTCATCCTGTATTCTAACCTATCATGCTGACTAGAGGCACTCCATGTCACCCTGTATTCTAACCTATCATGCTGACTAGAGGCATATCATTGTATTACAGCTCTTAGATTTGATAGACCTACATATCAGTTTCTGACTTCCTACCCTTCATAACTAACATACCACTGCCTGACCTCCTGTAGTCTGTCTGTGCAGGCCTGGGGGGTGGTTACCCATAGCTATCATTCATAGGCCTTAGCACAGCCTTTGTTTGTGTTTGTCTACACCTGTCCTGCTGGTTGAGACGGTTGTCGGGTATGTGAACCTGCCTGACTGGCATGTGTGAGTCATATGGACACACACGTGGCCCAGCACATGTCCTGCAGTGGGTTTTGGCGCCATGTGTAGTACTGGCTACTATTGTGACACCAGTATTTTTACAGATCTCATGGTGCCACTATAGGTGTTTACTATCTGCTGGCATCCTATTCAGCCACCCAGTTTCCTTGCATGCTCACATCCATATCATAGATACAAGTAACAACACATACTACTCCATTCAGCAATTGGCAAGGAGAGTGACTTACCTTGTGGGTGTGCCAGTATTGAGGATGGTGCTGGAGGGCTGCCTATGTCAGATGCACATAGTACACTCCCTATACATGGTTGAGCACAGGTAGCGTCATGTTTGGCGTCCCTCTTACTGTATGTGCGAATCAGAGAGTGGTGTCATTCCCTGGGTCCCTCCTGTGTCAGTGTATGTGCTATAAGTTGCCTCTTTGCCAAGGCCAAGGCATACTGGGCACGCCTCCTTCTGCCTAATGGGGCAGGCTCAGGTTGTTCCTCCTTCTAGTCACTCTGTGCCTGTGCAGGCCTTGGCAATGGTGGGGGGCTGTGTGGCCCTTGCCCCATGCTGTCCCTGCTGCAGCTGTTTCTGCAGGATTGTATTTATTAGCATGGCACATACGATGACAATTTGAGTACATGTAGCTGGGGAGTACTGCAAGGCTCCACTGGATGTATCCAGGCACAAGAACCGTGACTCCACACACGCTCTTACAACTCTGGTCTGGGAGTGTGCCTCATTATGAAGTTCATGTTCAGGTGTGTGGGCATTTCTGATGGGTGTCATCAGTCACAGCTCCAGTGTGTAACCAGCATCCTCCACTAAGTGACTGTAAGAGATGTCCCCACTGGCAAATCTGTGGTACAGCTGTGTCAGATGCCAGATATGGGAATCGTGATAGCTTCCAGGGCAGCCAGCACACACATTCATTGCAATGCCCTGGGCATTGCATTCAATCTGGCAGTTGATGGAGAGGAAGCCCTTGCGGTTGATGTAAACCCTACCCCGCTCACCAGGTGGTGCTTTGATGCATATGTGCGTGCAGTCTATAGCACCCACTAGCTCAGGGTATTCTGCTATTTGGTGGAAGAGATGCATATTGCTGGCCAACACCTCATGGGTGCTGGGGAAATATACATGTTTACCGACATGTGCTGACATAGCATCCAGGAACTGGTGGAGTACCCTGGATGCTGATGCCTGTGAGATCCCCATTATATCTCCAGTTGGCCTTTGGAAGGTACCTGTAGCTAGTATTCTTAGGCGTACACATACCTTGGTATCCACTGGGATGGGTTTTCCTCTGTTAGTTATGTGTGTGAGGCATGGCTGGCACAGTTCAACAATTTGCTGTAGGAGGTCCCTGGCCACCCTACAGCTCTCCACTATCTCCAGCTCATGTAGCCCCTGGTAGGTTACCCTGGGTCTCTACACTCTTCTCCGTCTCCTCACTGTGGATTGGTCAACAGCATTCTCATCCTCACCACCCTCAGCCTCTTCCACATGTTGATGTACGAGAGCTATTGCAGCCCCCACCATTTTTTTGTTTTTGTTTGTTAAAATTCCCCCGCTTGTATACACCAGTGGTGTAGAGTATGTGGGAAAAACCAGAGGGAAAGGTGTTTGCATAGTTAACTGTAGTGTTCTGGGCTGGGCTGGTCTGCTGCCTGTGTAACTGGCTGATTCTGATACATTTCACCTGCCAGCTAAGCTAGTTCTCCTAGACTACCTTCCTACTGCTGTTTTCCTTTCCCATTGCCTTCCTGTTTAAGCCGGGGGGGGGGGCGCTGCACAAAAACAGTGCTCAAATGTGCACAGAGCTGCTATTTCCTGGTTTATTTTTTTCCTTTAAAACCCGGTGTGCAGCGCGCACACCCGCTTAGGCAATGTAAAGAGTGCTAGGCAGCCACAGACACACCCCCTTGCTTAGCTTTGCTAAGCTAAGGGCAGAACTGAGCCACAGGGCTCCAATCTGCTTACAGTATGCCTGACACCCCCCTATGATGTCAGCTAGCTCCTAGCCCCAAGCTATTCCTCCTCTTACACTGCTGGGTGCTGACTAGCATGCAGGGGAAATCTGGGATTCAGCATCATTCCCCTCATTTGCATAGTACACTGAGCCTCCCCCCTTAGCAACCACTATTCACTGGCCATGTTGTCTTCTGCCTGCCATTTAGTATAATGGCAAAGTAGTGATTTTGGTTAGAATGCTTACTTTACGGTTTTTATTTTATTTTTTCGCCTGATCCCGTTTGAGCGCCACTGCCCTACGCTTAAACAGCCGAGATCGGCTAGAAACAAATAAAAGTTAATTTTTTTATTTTTGCAACTGTTTTCCATGCCAACGACCATATATTTGGCCATTGGCATGCTTTCTACATAATATCCACCCTTTATTTGGAGTTGGCATGGCTCCGTTTTGTAGTTTGCAGAAATGTACTCTGTTACTAACAGAGTACATTTCTGCAGATTACACTAGTCCTACATGGCCGGCTTCCAGCTTCCTGGATCACAAATTCACCTCATTTGCATGGATTTCACCTGCAAATGGGGTAATCTGCATACAGGAACTGAGTCCGTGCAGGACTAGTGCAGGAGTGCTCATGCACGTCCCTGCAGCTTATTCCTGGATCGCACGGCAGACATATTGCCTGCTGGAGCTCCTGCACTAGTCCTGCACACCGTGCAGGGCTTGCTGAATCCGGGAGATAGTGTTTTGCAGTGGCATTCATTCCCTTCCGGTATCAGTGCAAGAAATATCACAAGAGAAACTGGGAGAAATAGTTGCAAGCTGTCTGGTTGCAATGTCTAAATACTAGCGGAGGTACGTTTTCTGAAACAAGCTTTATTTTAATATTTTCTTTTGCAAGATTGTAACCTGAGCCTCATTATAGCTGAACAGTTTGCAACAATTTCTTGAGGTGTAACAAGCAAGATTTACTGTTTCACTAGCATATGGGAATGCTTACGTTTCTCAGCTGTCCCCAATTTAGTCTCATTTTCATCCTGCCTCTAATAAACTTTTGATTTCTTGCTAAATAATTGAGGATTACGGTCAATAAATAATGGTATACTGTATATTACAGTTCTGTACTTCATATCAGAAAATGCAGGATGATGAAAAAGAAAAAAAACATGGAGGAATAGGAACAGAAAGGCAGGCAGCTAACATTCATAACTACTGCATTGTAAGCCAATTTTCTCGGCAAAGCCAAATATAAACACCATGTAACTCCACTCTAAAAATTAAGCTGACAAGGTAACTGACAAAGTTCAGTTACTTTTTTAACTTAATTTTCAACAGTGGAGGTACAATATGACAGCAAACTTACTTGCGCAGCTAGAAGGCAGTCGGGTGTAAATACATGCAATTCCTGCCGTCTCACAGCGTGCTCGGATGTAAGCACAAAGGCACCATGAGACAGTAGTCGGGGTTAATAAGTTAAAGAATTAACCATGCTGACAGTTGGAGAGTCTGCAAGTCTGGGTGTCGCATCCCCCCCCGTCTGGGTCAAGAGGTCTGGAATCAGAGGAAGCTGCCTGGGGGGTAGTAATGTCAGGCTGTGCAGTAAGCGGTACCAATGTTGCCTGGCCCAATCTGAGGCAACGAGAATGGCCTTTGGCCTCTCCTCCCTTATCTTGATCAGTACCTTTGGGATAACAGGCAGAGGACGGAATGCATACACAAAGAGGGAGTCCCAGGGGAAGGTCAAGGCATCCACCTTCCATGGTAGGTGGTGATAATCCCTGGTACATAATTTTTCCAGCTGGTGGTTGACGTGTGAAGCAAAGAAATCCACCTCCGGAGTTCCCCACTTCTGAATGACCTGCAAAAAGATTCTTCTGTGGAGCTGCCATTCGTGGGGTTCCAGTAAGTTTCTGCTTAGGTGATCTGCCAGGGAGGTGTTGATCCCTGGTAGGTATTGGGCAATTAGGAGTAATCCATGGAGGAGGCTGTCAGCCAGATGTTCATGGCTAGTCTGCACAGAGGGTAAGATTGGGTCCCTCCCTGTTTGTTGATATACCACATTATTGTAGTGTTGTCTGTTTTGATAAGGAGAACCCCTGCCTGAGATGGAGTTGGCAGGGTGTCAGGGCCTTTTGTACTGCCATCATTTCTTTCAGACTGATGTGTAAGGGAAGGTGCTGGGCATCCCAAAGACTTTGGGTGCACCTGCCTGCTAGGTCTGAGGTGTCTGTGGTGATGATCTGCCCAGTAGGATGGAGGATGAAGGGAAGACCCCTGGTTCTTTGCACAGGCCGCTGCCCACCAGAGAACCTCAGACCTTATACAGGGGATCAGAGAGAGAGTAGTCTCTAGAGGCTGAGTGCTGACACCAAAGGTGTTTTTTTAGATACCACTGAAGTTTTCTCATGTGAAGCCTGGCCAGAGGGATTAGAAGGATGCAAGATGCCATGTACCCCAAGGCTTGCAGGAACTTCCTTGCAGTGAGGTGACTTATGGAAGACAGCTAGGTAAAATAGAGAGGCAGGAAGCTCTGCTTTTCTGGGGACAGAAAGGCCATTTGTGATGCCGTGTCCAGCAATGCTCCCAGGAAAATGATCTTCCTGGAGGGTGTTTGCTTGGATTAATTCTCATTGATGGTGAACCCTAGGGAAGTTAGGAGGGTTCTGACAAAGAGGAGGTCACTGGAGCAGCTTTTCTTTGCATTCTGCCTTAATGAGGCAGTCATCCAGATAAGAATAAATAAGAAGTTATGTACCTACCATAACGTTCCATGTTAGTTGTCTTCTCTCGCCTTCTTTCTTGCTTGATGGGTTCGGAGCCGATCCCTCGGCTCCGACTCGGCACTTGCTAAGCTCGAGAGTCACTTTTACCAGCTCAAGGCAGCCCCATATCCCATGATGCAAGGCGGTAAGTACCCAGATCTCGTTTGATGACAAAGGGCAATAGCACCAACCATAAAATACTTCCCAAAGGAAGAAAGAAAACTTACAGATGGAAGAAGGACCAGGTCTGAATGGTCTTCAGCATAACAGTTTTTTATAACAAGGTCTGTCCAGGCCAGGTGGAAGGAGGGAGGGACGCAAGAAAGAAGGCGAGAGAAGACAACTAACATGGAACGTTATGGTAGGTACATAACTTCTTAATGTTAAGTTGTCAATCTCGCCTTCATTCTTGCTTGATGGGACCAGCGTCCTAGCACCTCTATCCTGGGTGGCTCAATGGAACAAACTCTTGAGGACTGTACAGCCAAAACTGGCTCTGTCCCTGGAGGCCAAGTCCAATTTGTAATGGGAAACAAAAGTGTGAGGAGTGGCCCAAGTGGCCGCTGCACAAATAGTGTCTAAAGGAAGTCTAGCTTGAAAAGCTGTAGAAGTAGCTAAGCTCCTAGTTGAATGTGCTTTAGGTTTTGAGCACAGCTGTTTTCCCTGAGCAGATAAATTTCAGAGATGACCGAAGAAAGCCATCTAGACAAAGTCACTTTAGAAACAGGAAGGCCTTTTTATTATCCGCATAGGAAACAAAAGTTGATCAGATTTTCTAAATTTTTTGTTCTGTCCAAATAATATCTAAGTTGACGGTGGACATCAAGATAATGTAGCTTTTGTTCAGCTCTATCTGAATAGTTAGGGAAAAATACAGGAGATCAATGGATTGATTCAAATTGTTCTTTGAAGCGACCTTAGGCAAAAAGTTGGGTTAGTTCTCAAAGATACTCTGTCTTTGTGAAAAACCAAATAGGGGGTAGAACCGAAGAGCATGAAGTTCAGACACCCTCCTGGCCGATGTAATAGCCACTAGGAATAAAGTTTTCCAAGAAAGATATTTCAGGGAACAAGAAGCAGCTGGCTCGAAGGGGAAGAATCAAGGATGTCAGCACTAAATTTAGATCCCACTGAGGAGGAGGATTCCTGATTGGAGGCTTTAGTAGGAAAATTCCTTTCAAGAAGGCCCTGCAGAGCCTATGGGACATAATATTATGATCTGCTATCCCGACATGAAAATTGGAAATAGCAGCCAATTGAACTCTGACTGTGGAAGAAGAGGAGCCTGCATGAAAAATCTCTGCTAAGAAGTCCAGGACTGCCTGAACAGGGGCAGTAAAAGGATCAATATTCTTGGCCTTAGCCCAATAAGAGAAACGTTTCCATTTGCTTGTATAAATCCTCCTGGTAGAGGATTTTAGCGGTTACTATGATGTCTCTAACTGGGTTAGAGATCAAAGGAAGCCTGGCTAAGGAAGGAAGTGGAGCAACCATGCTGTGAGGTTGAGAGAAGGGATTGACCGGTGCAGCTGACCCGATTGGTGAATCAGAAGATCTGGCACTGGGTCCAGATGCCACGGCTGCACCAAAAGGTGATGATGGAGGAACGGGAACCAAACTTGTCGAGGCCAGTAAGGGGCAATGAGAATCAATTTGGCTCTCAAAACGGTAGCTTTCTGGATAACCTGAGGGATCAGAGGAAATGGAAGGAAGGCATAAAGAAGTCCCTGGGGCCAATCCTGGGTCAGAGCGTCTCTGGGGGGATGGCCTGATAGAGGGAAGAGGCAGAAGAAGTCTGGACATTTGCTGTTTTGGGGAGTAGCAAAAAGATCGCAACATGGAAGACCCCATTCCAGAAAAATCTCTTCCGCTATAGATTGCTTGAGAGACCACTCGTGAGGCATGAGAATAGCTCTGCTCAATCTGTCCGCTACAATGTTGGTTTTCCCAGGGATATGCGTTGCTACCAGAAACTGATGAGAGGAGATCGCCCATTGCCATAGTCTGAGCGCTTCTCGACACAAGGGGTAGGACTTGGTTCCGCCCTGTTTGTTGATATACCAAACTACAGACATGTTGTCTGTGTGGACTGCAATTGTCCCTACGGGAAGAAAGTCGTTGAGGGCTTGCAACGTTAAAAGCACTGCTCTCATCTCCAGGACATTTATGTGCAGATGGTACTCGAACGGCTGCCACGTCCCATGAACCATCCTGCCCTGATAATGACCCCCACCCGATCAGGAGGCATCCGTGGTGACAGTGGCTATCGGGGATGGGGGTACAAAGTACCTGCCTTGGTGAACCTGAGGAGATGTGATCCACCAAGCAAGATGCTCTTTGCATGTCTGTGTCACCAGAATCTGGTGACGATTGGAAGTTGTTGGTATGACCATTGTGTGAACAGCATCCACTGAAGAAGGCATGTAGAATCGAGCCAGGGAAGAAGAGTAATGGCCGCAGCCATGAGACCTAATACCTTTAGAACCATTCTGGCCTGTACTTTCTTGTTGGCCAGAATGATCCTGACATGACTCTGAATGTCTGAAACTCTTTGATCTGTAAGGGTAGCTGACATCCGAACAGTGTTTAAGTTTGCGCCTATGAAGGTAATAGACTGGCAGGGCGATAAGGATGACTTTTCGAAGTTGATCGAGATGCCCAAATGAGAACAAAGGTTTATTGTGTAATCCCTGGCTTGTATAAGCTGATGCCTGGTGGTGGCTGACAGGAGCCAGTCGTCGAGATACGGAAACACCTGGAATCCTTGACGTCTCAGGTGAACCGTGACCACTGCCATGCATTTGGTGAACACTCTGGGGGCTGTAGTGAGACCAAAGAGCAGGGCTCTGAACTGGAAATGACTGGACCCCAGCCGAAAGCGGAGAAATCTCCTGGAGCGTCTGTGAATTTTGATGTGATAGTACGCATCCTGAAGATCTATTGAGCACATCCAGTTGTCCTTCTGTAAGAAGGGCAGAATTGACGGAAGAGTGACCATTCGGAATCTTGTCTTCCTGACAGACTTGTTGAGTCTGCTGAGATCCAATATTGGTCTCCAGTCTCCCGTCTTTTTGGGGACCAAAAAGAATCTTGAGTAGATTCCGGGCTCTGAATGGTCTATTGTAACTGGCTGAATGGCTCTTTTGCAGTAGTTTTGAGACTTCTAACTCTGCAATTTCCCTTAGACCGGGTGGTACATCTGGAAGGGAATTTGAGGGGAAGGGACTTTCCTCGAAAGGAATTATGTAACCCTTGGATATGATCGACTGTACCCATCTGTCTTGAGTGAGAGAATGCCAGGCTTCTGGGTACAGTGAAAATCTTCCCCCGACTGCCTCCAAGGAGGGACAGTCGGGCAACATCTCAGGGATGCTGAAAAGGCTTGTCAGAGAGAGGCTCTCTGTTTCCCTGGTTTTTTGGACCCCCTCTGCCTCTAGAGCGGCGCCTGTTGTTGTTACCCCTCTGCCTCTAGGGGTAAACTGACCACGTGAATCCGGCGTGACTCCTTGGGATTTACGGAACCACATTTTCCCACCTTTCTGTCCTTTGGGATAAGGTCTAGAAGGGGTGGAAAAACGGACTCCTACAGCAGAAAGAGTCTTGCCGTCCTGTTCGCACCTGGTCAAAGTTTCCTTCACCTGAGGGCCAAACAAAGCTGACCCATCAAAGGGAGAATTTGTGAAGGACGCCTTAAAGGGATCAGCAAAATCACATAGCCGCATCCAGGCTTGGCGCCTAAGAGCCACACCTGTACCTGCGGCTCTACTCGCTCCATCAGCAGCATAAGATATTAGCCGCATGGAGGAGTTTGCAATGGAATTAAGGGTTCCTAGCTGCGAAGCAATCTTTTCTTGAGCTCCTGCAGCTGTAGGATCCTGTACTACTTCACCCAGCTCCTTAAGGATATCCCTCTGGAGTCTGGTGAAGTGACATAGGTAATTCAGCGACGATAGCAAAGGTCGCTGAGGAAAACATCCGCTACCATACCTATCCATGGTCCTAGAGTCCTTATTAGGAGGATGGACGGCACGGAAGGATCTGCAAGTTCCTTCTTGGTGGCCGCAGCCACCACCATGGCATCAGCGGGACACCCTTAGTGAGGAATTGCTTGTCACTCGGGGCAGTGATAAATTTTGAAGGCCTCCTAGGGACTGGCTCTACAGAGTCAGGAGCTGCCCACGCCTTCGGGCAATAACCTGCATAAGGGGGTCGAAAGGCGGAGACACCCAGGAGGTGGAGGGCCGAGATCCAAACGCCTCTAGGTATACTGACTCATCCTCAGAGGGATTGTTGGTGGGCCAGTTTCCCCTCTGTTTAAGGAGTTCTAGGATGTCTGAAAAGGAGACATCCTCAGAGGGGGATCTAGGGATCCCTCTGACTCATCAAAGTCAGTATCCGAAGTGACAGACTCGGGGGAGTCTACATGTTTCCTCTTACAAGTCCTCTTCCTAGGAGGATCTCCCGAAACGTCAGGAGAATCCTCGGAAGAGGGGGAAATTCCCAATGGGGAAACCTGAGGCGGAGGATCTCTGGGTCCTGTAGCAAGAGAAGTGGCAGAGATGTCAACAGGCACTATAGAGGGAGGAGCTACGGGAACAGACTGCTGACTGATACCAGTGGCCAGCACACTCTTCATCACCTCGAATGCTCCCCTCCCAGGCAGGACCGAGAGAACCCGTTCCGAAGAACTAGGAACCCAGGGACCACCGAAGGAAGTCTCCGAGGCAGATGTCGGAGCCGAGCTCACCAAGGCCGAGGCTCCAAGGGAAGAGCGGGTTCGGACAAGGGTCCGATGCCACTCACCCCCTCGGAGGAGACCATGGAAGCCCGACCACCGAATCCGTCTAAGGAAGGTCTCGAAGAGGAGATAAGAGTAGAGGCTGAAGGAACAGAAGGGGGTATCTGTCCTCCAGCCGTAGCAGTAACCATTCCCGAAGACTCCAACTCCAAGCTCTGGGGTAGAGTTGAAGGAGGAACTGCAACGGGGTGTGGACCAACAGTCGTCTGTTGAGACGGACTATGTAACATTTGGGCCAGTACCTGTGACTTAAGTAATCTGCTGACCACTCTCTCTAGGTCATGGTCTGAAAGTCTGGATGACCTTGAAGATTGGCTCCGATGGCTCCGTTCCGAAAGGAGAGGTGAAGCCGGAGCCGAAAGTATCGGCTCCAAGGAAGGAGACCTCGACCTCTTCCTGGAATGAGCCATCGGAACCGATACTATAGATCCTGTCGGAGCTGAAGACTTATCGGAGCCGACAGGAAGCCTCGATGCATCGGCTCCAGCCGGAGCCGATACAGCCACAAAAGTAACGGTGTCGGAGCCGATCGGAGCCGACACCGATGCCTGTGCCACATGGTGGTCGGAACCGATCGGAGCCGACACCGAAGTGGTCGATGCAGAATCGGCACCGATAGCCATCGGTGCCGAAGGCTTTGTTAAGCCAGAATCGGCTCCAGCCGGAGCCGATCTCGACTCAGAACGAGTCGGAGCCGAGGCCGCAGGCTTAGACACAGAAGCCTGGGCCTTGGAAGATTTAGCTGATTTTGATGGAGCCGACTTAGCCGGAGAGCCCTCCGGCTTAAGAAGGCCCCTAAGTATCAGCTTGTTACGTCTTTCCTGCAGGACTCTCTGGCTGAAGGAATTTCAAATAGCACAGGAGTCCTGCAGGTGAAGAGGCCCCAGGCAATACAGGCAAGAAGTGTGACCGTCTGTCAGAGACATCTTCTGACAGCACGAGTCACACTTCTTAAAACCTGAGACCCTCTCCTTTGACATGGTGCTTCACAACACACACACACACACCAGTCAAGAATTAAATTAAATAAAATACCAAAAAGGTATTACTATAAAAATAAACACACACACCCTAACAGGGGGGGGATGGGATGGGTAAAGTTTGACTAAAAAAAATTAGAAGAGACAGGGATTTTCTGTCAGAAAATCTATATAATTAACTTAAAACTAAAAATTAAAGGTTTTTTTGCAAAAAGGGGCTTAAATATCAAAATAGTGAATCACTTACCAGGAGCTGGTAAAAGGAGGACCTCATAAGTGAAGCGGCAAACGAGATCTGGGTACTTACCGCCTTGCATCATGGGATATGGGGCTGCCTCGAGCTGGTAAAAGTGACTCTCGAGCTTAGCAAGTGCCGAGTCGGAGCCGAGGGATCGGCTCCGAACCAATCAAGCAAGAATGAAGGCGAGATTGACAACTTAACATTCTGTATATTTCTCTGTCTGCAAAATGATACGGCAGGGGCTAAGCATTTGGTGAATACACTGGGTGCAGTGGATAAGCCAAAGGGTAACGCAGAGAACTGAAAGTGTTCAGAGCCTGCTCTGACACACAGGAATTTCCTGCAGGATTCCCTCATGGGATATGGAGGTAGGCATCTTTTAGGTCTAGGGCCACTAGCCAGGCATCTTTGGTCAGCATGGGCAGCAGCTGCTGCAAAGTCAGCATTTTGAATTTGGGGGCCACCAGGGAGGTGTTCAGAAGGGATATGTCCAGGATGGGGCACCAAGTGCCCTCTTTTCTGGGAATGAGGAATAGTCTAGAATAAAAGCCTCTCTCTGTCTGATCTGAGGGGAGGTTCTACTACCCCCTGCGATCCGAGAGTTTGGACCTGTTTTCAATGCCTCTGCCCACTGATTTGGAGGCAAGTCTGGGTACCCTCTTGGAATTTGAAGCTCGTAGAAAGAGAATTTGTATCCCTGAAAAATGATCTTTAAGACCCATTGGTCCTTTGTTACTGAAATCCCATTTTCTTTAAAGAGGGAGAGCCTTCCTCCTAGCTTTTGGAGAGTGAAAGGCGGCAGAGGGGGGAGAGGGAGTCATTGAGAGTTTTTGCCACCATAATAGGATGGCCTAGAACTCTGTGCCTTGGGGGTGAAGGTGGTCCACTGTTTGGTTCTCTGCTGGCCCTGGGATAGGGGCCTGGGAGGTCTGTCCCTGCGGGGCTTACCTTGGCCCTGTTGGGTGGGTGCAGGGAAGGACCAGTGTTTAGAGGGGAAGTTCCTGCTAAACCTAGGAGGTTGGACTTGAAAGAAATCTTTTACTGTTTGCATAGATTTTGCTTTGTCTTTCATCATTTTAAGCACCTCTTCTGCTTTTACTCCAAACAAGCGGCTCTTATCCAGGGGTGCATCAATTAATTTGGACTTGACATGATCAGGAGAGGTTGTTCCTTCAACCATGCATGTCTCCTAATGACAGATCCTGACACTGCTGCCCTGCTGGAGGCTTCTAGGGCATCATATCCACAGTGTAAAAGTGTTTGGCCACTTGACAAGTAGAGTGCAGTAAATCTGCTAGCTCTTTCGAATTGGCACAGTCAGGAAAGGTAGAAATCTTTAGTTTTAATAGTTCCAAAGTGTGTTGTTGATATTTTAACATATGTAACTGGCAATTGAGTGCTCTGATAGCTAAGGTTGTAGCGGTGTATACTTTTTTTACCCCATCTGTCCAGAGCCCTGGATTCCTTGTCAGAAGGAATGGGATTCTTGGCAGAACTAGTCTTAGCTCCTTTAGGTCCTTGTGTAATGACCTCTGGGTCTGCAGCAGGATTTCTGTACAGATATTTGTGAGAATCAGGTACCCTGTAATACCTGTCAGGTTTACTGAGAGCAGGAGGGAGGGTTGTCAGGGGCTAAGTTGGATGCATGGAAAACATCATCCACCACTTCTAGAATGGGGGGATGGCCAGGGGTCTGTGCTGGGGCAGGTCAAGAAACTCACTTAGTCTTTTCTTAGATTGGGGAAAGTCTTGAGATTCCCACTGGAAATGTTCCCTGAGGGTGTGAAGGGTTTCCACAAAGGAAAAATCTAATGGGGAGGCAGAAGGAATGGATTCCTCTGCATCTGAATCCTCATAAGCAGTCAGAGGTTGTTGTTCCTCTTCAAAATCAGAATAATCAGATTCCTCAGAATCCTGTTCTGTCATAATATCAGGAGAAGGGTGTATTTTCCTTTTAGAAGTTGTGGCCTGACTGCCGCTGATAAGGGAGATGAGATCCTCCGCCATTTTAAGCATTTGTGCATGGGGGTGGTAGAGCAAGAGCAAGATGGTGACTAGAAACAGATTTTTTAGGAGTGGCCTGACTTCTAGACCTAAGAGCATCCATTGGTCTGAGAGAAATGGTTGTCAGATGAGATGTTGCTTTTTTTGTCTAGTTTCGGCAGTGCGAGAGGCCTCTTCAGAAGCCTGTGCCTGTGTAGCGGCTCTGGACCCAACTGAAACAGAGACAGCCGAAGTCTAGGAAGATGAAGAAGATTTTTGCGGCATACCGGACTCTGAAAAGGTCTTGGTAGAGGTCTGCATTGATATCAAATTGGGCATCAGGGGCTGCGAAAGTGCCTCACTGAATTCCAGAGAACTGATGACCTGCTTAGCGGCAGAGCTGTCGGAAGACTTAGCCTTGTGCGGATCTGTCTCGATCCTCATCTTTCATTTTTTCTGGAATGTCGACGGAATGCTGGCTGATGGACGCCATTTCGGAATGCGAAGATGGAAGATGAAAATGCCTGTCTACAATAAGAGCCCTACGGTGAATGGTTCTTGCGTTCAAGAGGGCGCAGAACCAGTAACTGGGGACGTCGTGGTCTGGGCCTAGACAAGTGATGCAGTATGAATGGTGTACGATCTGCTTTCCACAGGCAAGACAATTGTTAACTTTTTCGGACATTGGTTAGTGCAAGAAAAGAGGATCCCCAATGGGGTACTTAGCTTTAGACATTTTCAGCTGTAATTTAAACTCTGGTAGCGACCAATTGGCACACTTGCAAAATGCTTCTGCTATGGGCTCCACGGCAAGAAAGACTGATGTAATGACGTCGGCTTCCTTGCTTTATAGCATTAATGACCTGACATCAGTCACAAGTGACAGCAGCCGATGCAGAAAAACATTGACTCTGGTATTCGGGCTGACCAAGGGCTACCACAGCAGGGATAACCTACAGGTGATGGCCGCAACAGTGAAACATGAAGATCATCCTATTAGATTTGAACCAAAGTGCTGAGCTGTTATTGGACTTCTGCAGAAACTATGGAGTATCCTAACATGCAACCACATCAAAACACAAAGAAGCTCTTAAGTATACTTGATACTGGAGCACACTGGAGTAAAGGTTGATGGATGACTTTGAAGTCATGTCATTAGTTGCTCTGGCCCTCGGTTCTAGACACTCAAGTGAGGACAGGAGTACAGCTATCAGCTGACTAACACTTGGCGGTATGCTATACTTGTCACATAGACGTTGGACCTCCAAATTAGCAGTGGGAGCCTCCTGGGAATAGGTGATGATGGCACAGAACTTATCTATGAGACCATCTATCCTCTAAGTAAGGCAAGAGACACTGAATATGAAAAACCTCATTCAAGACCTCAATCAGTGAAGTAGCAACAATGAGCTAGGGTGAGAGGTGGATAGGGTCTGTCAAAATGGCAACCATAGAACTTCATGTTGCTAGACGTTGTCAAGCTGAAAAGCTCTGCATTTCAGGGTCAATGCTCAAGGAAGGCTTTCCTGATTTATCTGAGAAGTAGTGACAAGAAAAGAAGGCTGCAGTAGTAGTGGTCACTGAAATTCAAGCTCGAGCATAGGAGAGGTTAAGAAAAGGCATAGAGATAGACTGGCCACAAAAAAAGGTACTGAAAACTATTCAGTTCCTTGGGAAAGGAAAGCAGGACCTCACTCAATATGTATGAATGAAGGCTAGGGATGTGTTGACCACTATTGGGGAGACTGTCACAAGGTGGAAGAAACATCTTCAGAAACTCCTTAAGCTTGTGGATATGCTCTCCTAACAGATGATATTGGCTTAAATGTCTGATGCGCTTGGGTCCATCATTGTAGCTGAGGTCAGTGCAGTGATTAGAGCCATCTCTACTGATAAGGCTGCAGAGGAGAATGAGGTAAGGGTAGAGATGTTAAAGGTACTGGGCAATGTTACGGTAATCTAGCTAAAAGATGTTTTAGTGCTGTAAACTCAAAACTAAACAAACGAAACTACAAAAATAGAAAAATAACGGCACCAACTGTAGTCAATGAAACGTTGATAAAAAACTGCTTTACTGCGTGAGCGCTTTCATGCAGAAAATCTCCGCACTTCTTCAGACAAACAGAAACACAGTGGCTACAGCTTATATAGTTACAGTCTTAATCAGATAATTAAACAATTAACTACAATTATTTCAACTAAATTGACCTTATACATTTGAAAACAATTAAATATTAAAAAAGACTCAAATCATTCAATATAAGTAGAAACATTCTTATATGGTAGAAAATAAGAATATATAAAGCAACCAACACCATACTACAAATGTAATGTTAACAAATACATACAAATGCTAGTTCATGTATCATAATTCATAAATTCTATGTCTTAAAATAAAATACTTTCAGACTGAAATACATAAATCTAATACCAAAAAATATTGACTTAAAAGTTTCCTGATATTCTAAATATAAAAACAGGTACAGTTTTTTTGCCTATTTATACTAACTCTGTCAAAGTAACTATCTCAAGATAGCCTTGAGTTTTAACAAACATTTAATTGAACAAAACTCATTTAGACCTGGGTAAACTTGGGCATTAGTTTTTAATTGCCACAGAAGTTCTTGTTCTTCTAGTAAAGGATATACTTTGGAATGGTAAACTGGGGTGGTTGTCCCAGTTTTTTATGAAAGAAATCACATGATGTGTTCAGATATGCAAGCTCAACTCCTTAGTCTTTTTGAAACGACTATGCCAGAAAAATGGAGGGCTGATTTCAGTCAACAGTTGAACCTCAAACTCAGGAGGAAAAATGTGGATCCTTCCCAGGTCAGGGAAAGTACAACTGTGTCTACTTATCGTAAATGTAGATGTTTGGGTACCTTATTGCAGTAATAACTTCTTGCGATTTCCTGCTGTGGAAGCCCTTAACCTGCACAAATACCAGAGACTTTAATTCCTTCCTCTTGGCCCGGAAGAAGCCATCTCCTCAGACATCAAGATGTCAGGGTAAAAGAGTCATTGACTGGCACCATATTTTTAGGTCTTTCTTGCCCCCTCAGAATTGGAGCCTATACTCTGAGCCCTACACCAGGAGCATAAAACTACTCAACTGTTCTCAGCAGGGAATAGTTAGGGGGGCCTGAAGAAAGAAATAAACTAAAAGTACAGGGAACCTACAAAGAAGGAAAGAAGGTAGGGATGCCCACCCCATTTCATAGCTATAACAGATGGAAAGGCGAGAGAGAAAGACTACTGCAACAGTGAAGATACTCAGAACATCTAAATTTATGGTAAGTAGACACAACTGTACTATGTTCATCCTCTTTTACTGTTGCAGTAATAGCTCCTTGAGGAGGATTCCCACAGCTGAAGAGATAGGATGAAGATGAGTTGAAGCTAAAGGAGGCCGTGCAGAACTGCAGAGGTGAAACTTGCTCTGGACTAAGATGACAGGTTGTAGTGTTTAATAAAGGTGTGGACGTATGTGACCAGGTGGCTGCCTCTAGTATTTCTCTGATAGGCACTCCACTGATGAAAGCAGCCATGGTGGCAGTGGTTCTGGTATAGTGAGTTCTAATGTCGAGTGGCACTTCCCTATTACAGTGCCTGTAACAAAAAATTATACAGTGGTAAGCCATTTAGAAATGATCTGCTTGCTAAGAGGGTTACCTAATTTATTAGGTACAAAGGCCACATAAAGCTGATGTGACTTTCTGAAATTTTTAGATCTGTTCATGTAATATCTGAGCTGCCTGTGAACATTTAGGGAGTATAAAGTTGTTCTGATGGGTTTGGAAAGAGGGCATGGAGATGAAAAGTCTGATTTAAAGAAATTTCAGTAATCCCTTTGGGCATAAAGGTGGGGTTAGTTCTCATGGAAAGTCTGTCTGTATGAAGTTTTAGGAGGGCTCTTTACACATTACAGCTTGCAATTCTGTGATTCTTGGAGCTCAGATAATGGTCACTAAAATGCAGTCTTCCAAGTTATGAACTTGATTACTGCTGAAGCTGCCAGCTAAAAGGGAGGTAGAAGGAGGTTCTCCAGAACAAAACTGAGGACCTAGGAGGGAGCAGGGGCTCTCCTTAGTGGTCTAAGGTGGATGATGCCTTTAAGAAACTGCTTCATCATAAGTTGTGAACATAGAGGGGGATGCACGGGCAGGAAGTCTGAGAAAGCAGATGCATGACTTTTGTTGGAGAACTATGAAAGTCCATTTAAGAAAAGTTCTATTACGTGGGTTAGAGTCAGGGGTAGATTTGCAAGTAAAGGTTGATGGCCTTTGTTCTGGCACCAAACAGAAAGTCTCTTACATTCTGAGATGTAAGCTTTTCTAGCTCTGGGCTTTCTTGTCTCTTTTAAAATTGATAAGGCGCACTTGATGAATAACTGACCCAGAGGGAGCAGGTTCATATCATTCAGGTTGCCAACTTCAGGGTGGTCAGGTTGTGGTGTATGGTGTTTCATCTGTTCTGGGTCAAGGGGTCCACCTCCTGTGAAAGCAGATCTGGTTCTCATGAGCTCATGTTGTGCAACAAGTGAAACCAATGCTGCCTTGGCCAAAAGAGTGCTATCAATATCACCCTCAGCCCTTCCTCTGCGATCTTGACTAGTAATCTGGTGAAGAGTGGTATGGGAGGGAAAGTATATAAAAACAGACCTATGCTTGGGAAGAAGAAAGCATTAGTCCTCCAAGCCTGGTTGTATTTGGCCTTTGTGCAGTATCTTGGTAGATGTCTGTTTTATGTCGAAAGAGGTCTGCTTCTGGCATATCCTACACCCTTGGGATCATGTTAAAAATTTACTTTTTTAGCATCCATTTTTGAGGGTCTAAAGCAGACCTGCTTAAGTGGTCTACCAGATTGTTGTTTTCCCTTGGGAAGTAATGCTCTATCAGGTGCAATCCCACTGCTAGTGCCACTTCCCAGAGCTGCATGGCTAGGTGACAAAAGTGGGTAGGAGTCTGTATTTCCCTGTTTATGTATCACATAAGTGTGGTGTTGTCTGTCTTTATCAAAAATGTGCCAGGTTTCCACAACTGTTTGAATTCCATCATACCCCTTTGTAAATGTCTACCATTTTCTTTAGACTGATATGTTTTCAGAGTTGTGCTGTGTCCCACTGTCCCTGTATTTGGAGACCCTTGAGTGTACTCCCCAGGCCAAGTCTGAGCTCATAATCTGGTTACCTGAGTGACACTGGAAGAGGACACATTTGTTTTGTAGGCATGCTTCTATCCACCATGAAACTGTTTTTTAAGCATGGGAAAACTTTATTTTGAAGCTTGGGAGCGGGGGATGCCTGTCCTGGCACCACACTTTCTTTAAGTACCACTTTAATTTTTGCATGTAAAATTTGGCAAAGGATCTCATCAGGATGTTACAGGCTATGAACTGCAGAGCCATGAGGATCTCTTTGGCAGACACATATACCTGCTGGTGATTCTGAAAACATGTGGTCAAGAAAAGATCTATTTTGGGGAAAGAAGGCCATTTGATTTTCTGTTTAGCAAGGCCACCAAGAATGCCAATCTCTAACAGGGGAGTTTGATAGGACATTTATAGGTTCAGGGGGAACCCATGTTTGAAAAGGGAGTCATGGTCAGATTGAGGGAAACTTGCTGGATGGAGTTTGGATTAGGCAACCATCTAGAGGAGGAAGATTTACAATCTCCTTTTCCTGCAATGTGCTATTGGAGCAAGGCATTCTGTAAATACCCTAGCAGGCAGCAGTAGATAAGTCAAAGGGTACTGCAAAGAGTTGGACGAGTTTCTCATCTGCTCTGAAACAGGGCACCTCCTGTGGAGCTTTGCTACAGAGATGTGGCAGTAACAATCTTTCAGATCTAGGCTGACCATGAAAGCCTTTAGAGAAACCACTGGCAGAAGTTTCTGGAAGATAAACATTCTGAACATGGGGGTTACCAGAAACTTGTTTAGCTTTCATAAGTCTAGGATTGGTCTCAAAAATCCTTCTTTTCTTGGAAATAAGAAGAGCCTTGAGTAGTATCCTTTTTTTTCTTTTTGCTCCTACAGAACACTGCTGTAGAAGAATTCTGACTTGGCCTGTGCCTCCTCCAACTGCATTTTTAGGATTCATGGGAAATAGTCTGGAATTAGAGGAGAAGTAAACTGCAGCTTGTAGCCTTTTCTTATGATTTGAAGGACTCACTAGTCCTGCGGGGGGTGTGGGTGGTATTGCTCTGGGACTTGCAGGACAGAGGCAGGGAGGGGCCTGGCTGAGTAATGGTTGCTTCCTGCTGGACCACTGGTTTAAGATATTGCTATACTTTGGTCCCTGATCAGTTTGCCATCTCTTTTGTTGGGTGTGTGGTTAGTCTCTCCTGGTCCTCCTCCCTCCCTCTCTGTCTGGCTTGTGAAGTAGGAAAGGACCAGGGCTTGGTGGGGTAATTTCTACTAAACCTCAGAGGCTATACCAGCAGAAAGTCCTTGAAAGTCTGAAGAGACTTTGCTTTATCCTCCATTTTTTTTAACCTATAACTTGGGCCTTGGGTCAAAACAGAAAGTCCAGGATTTCTGATTTTACATGGTCGGGAAGATACTGATCTCTTAACCAGGCACGTCTCTTAATAACTGATCCTGAAGCTACAGCCCTGCTAGATGCCTCCAATGCATCAAACGTATAATGCAAGAAAATGTTTAACTACTGGGAATAGGAGTTACAGAGTTATAACAATTCTCCCTGGAGAGCTCTAACAATTCCTTTGGAGAGCTCCATCTTCCATCCCTTCCAATTTTTCTATCATTTGAACCAGGAGGATTTCCTGGAATTTGATACAAGAGACTGATAATTCAGAACTCTCATGGCCTGGACAGCAGAAGTGTATACTTTCTTGCTAACTCTATCAAGGGTTCTATCCACTTTCTCATTAGGCAAAACTTCTAGAGGTGCTGCCTTTGGCTCCCTTGAGAACCAAGGAAACCACCACAGGGTCCATAACTGGGTTCTTGAAAAGATGTTTATGGGAATTCAGAACCCTAAAAAATGCTCTGGTTTCCTGGGGGCAGGCAGTTGAAAGCCAGGCTGGAGGGAAGAGTCAAAAATAGCATCATCTACAACCTCTAATAATGAAGTAATAACTAGATTTTTATGTTCTGGAAGTCTAAGAAATTTTCTGAGTCTTTTCCTAGACTGGGGATAATCCTATGTCTCCTAGTTGTAGAACTCCTTCAGCTTGTGGAGGGTCTTTCTGAAAGTAAAATCCTGAAGTAGTGAAGTTGAGGCAAAGTTTTTCATGAGATGCAGAGTCAGCATATAACCCTGAAGAAGTCTGGTCACCATATACTAACTCACCCTCATAAGAATCAGAAGACAACTGGGGCAATATTTTCATAGGCTCCGGAAGCTGTTGAAGATGGGGGGGGGGGGGGGGGGGCCACTTAGCGATTTAAAACAGGCAGTGTTTTATAATTATTTACTACCACAACACAGGTTCACTTGGAGGCACTTAGTGATCTAAAAAGGAATTTATTTTATAACTATTTACTACCACAACATGGGTTTACTTAGAGAACTTTTTAAGCTTAGCCAATTCTCTTTTGTTGCTTGAATTAACATTTTCCGACTGGTCTTGCCTATTCCATGGTTGATAACTGTGATCATTCCATAGATAATTTGAGGGGACCCATATAAGGGATGCAGCATTTAGGAACTGCCTCTATCCATTAGCGGGATGAAGGGAAATCCTGGAGTACATTTTCTATTACCCATCCTTAGATCCAAGTTGCATATGAATATGGACGGATGAGCTTTGTTTTATTTTTATGGATACTCTGTTCTGGAACAGTGGTAGCCTCTGTAATACATATCCATCTCTCCACAACATACAATTTAGATACCTGGACTGAGTATTTCTGATGCCACTTGACTTGCTGATGTTCAGTAGGTCCATCTGTATTAGGTCGGAGGATGCCTTGCATGCCAGACATGTCATCTCTAAGCACTCTGGATGAACTTGAGTATAGTAATAAATCTTTGAGGTGGTCCATGCAAGACCTATTGTTTAGGACTTGTATCCTTTAAGTAAGATACATGCCAAAGTGGGCATTATACAAAATGATTAACCTAATGAGAGCTTTGTAAAGGGGGACAACAACATCTCTAGATCTAGTCACAATCAATTTATTTATAAGCTGTGCAATATAGAAAGGCTTTCTTATGACTCTGGGCACATGGTCAAAAGTTAGGACACTGTAGACACAAGTTCCCAAATGCCAAACAATTGGGTCAGTTCTCAGAGGGCATTGTCATGATTTTGACACCAGTTATTGTTTGGGACAAACCTTCCTGCATAATGGTCATGTCATTTGGGGATTCAATAACTGCTTTTAGCTTGCAGTCATCTCAAACTTAGCCGGCCAAAGCCCTTTGGTATTTCCTTTTACTTTTGAGATGTATATGCCAAACAGAAAAAGGCTCAACACTAAACCTGAGGGACTCCATTGGTGACTGGTCTCTTCCCCTATTTTGATCTCCTGTATCCCATGAGTAAGATGGCAATGCAGCTGGTGATGTAAGTGTTTGCTCCTACATTATTCATCTTTTGTACTACACCTGAGTAGGGGATTGTGTCAAAAGGCTTGGCCAGGTCAAGGTAATGTGGTGTGAACTGTTTTACCTTCATCCACTGCTTTGGTAATGAGAGTAAAGCTTAAAATTTGCCCATAATTTTGAGCCTTTTTACACTTTCCTCTGGGCTGCTTTCAAACAAATTTTTAGGGTAATGCATACATGCATGCATTCTTTGATTCACCTTCCTGACTGTATTAAATTATGTTCCTTGTATAATACAGCACCAGTTGTTAGACTGTGTTTTAAATTTGTAGTTTTGAACAGTCTTCTAGTAAGCAATGAAACAAAATGCATGAAGCAATGACAAAACTACCCATTTCAGAAAATTTCAACCATAAAAGGCCACTCAAACGTTTGTCATTACAATCCAATATCAATTAATATGCAAAATCTCTGCAGAAGTAAGTCATCTAAATAGTTCCACATTAAAGTGATCTCTAGCTAATGAAGAGGTTGCTGCTAGGAAACTACATTTTATTGTTTCATCTCCAAATAAAGTGGCTGATGCCCTTTAAGAATAAATTGCCTATGTTCCATTAAAAATTATAAGCTAGCAATATTGCAATAGGGAATGGATGGCAAACTGATAACAGGTTCATAGTTACAAGGTAATTCCTCCAAAGGAGGACATTCACAGGACTGCAGCATCTACTCCCTTTAAAGTACAACACAGTACAGTATCAGCGAACCATCTGCATACTATGGGAGTAGAACCCCCAGTCTTCTGCATCAAAAGTAAGGCTACTACCTGTTGTGCTACTAACAATGCAAACAGTCTCGGAATGACCAGCACTAACTTCTATTCCCCTGAAGCTCTCAGCAAAATTTATTTATTTATTTAACATTTATTTAACAGGAAAGTCCAACTTGGAGCAAAGCAAAGTTTCAGCGGAGGCCCAGGGAGTAATGCTCCAGACACATGTCTTTGTAACATGGGAGGAAACCAGAGCACTCAGAGGAAACCCACACAAACACAGGGGAGGACATAACAGACTCCACACAGAAGGCACCCCAGCCAAGAATCAAACCAAAAACCTCTTGCTGTGAGGCAACAACACTACCACTGCACCATCCACTTGACACAACTAAATCCCTCAATTTCACAGCGGAAGAAATCTGGAAAAAAACTAAATTTATTTGGGGGGGGGGCACATTTTAAATATTGCTTGTATAATCTTAGAACATTGCTAAAATATTCTTTTGTTTTACAATGCTTTTCCAAAAAAGATAGGAAGACTGAAACTTAAAGGGCTATCATTATTTAGTGAATTCCATTCTCAGTGATTTGCCAGAAAACCACAAATTTTAAGAGGAACAGACTGAACTCCCTGGATCACAAGTGGTGGTGTAGGTAGAGAATGCAGGCTCCTGTACCTAAGTTACAGGGTTTGAGCCTGAGTAATTCTAAGTAACTGTGACATTTTACACACACAGACAGACAGACAGACACACACACACACACACACACACACACACACACACACACACACACACACACACTTGCAGGATTGACAGCCTGCATAAATGGACCTTCCATCCTTACTGTGACTCTGGCAGCAGGACTGATGTGATCAGAAATGCAGCAGCAGGATTGATGTGATCAGGAATGCAGCAGCAGGCGAGCACTTTTGTGTTTGAATTTACATTAGCATGCAATGCACGCTTGGGTCTGCCTATAGGTCTTACAGCTGTAAAGGTGGGGGGGTGCTCCCTCCCCCTTGCTCTATGGTTCCAGCACCTATGAGTATTTTCCCTCTTTCTTTTCCCACAAGATGATCCTATAGTATGGGCCCGGATCTGGGCTCAGATGCTTAGATCTCATGAAATCCACCACATCATCACCTAGCCTGACAAGGTCCTATAGGTAAAAATGATGTGGCTGAGGCTCAGAAGGCCTGAGCTGAGACAAGCTGCAAATAGCCTTCTTTTGTTTGGCCTTGGATCTGGACTTGGGCATAGCATCAGATGTCACCAGCCCAGGTAGTGAATGGGTTGGCTGCAGCCTGCAGTTAATCAGTTGAGGATTCCTCTGAAGCTGTGGGGGCACCACTGTTCCCTAAAATAGGAATGTAATGGCAGTCAGAAGCCAGGATCTGCAAGGTGACCCTGGATCCATCCTATGCCCCAAGTCCTTCAGCCTGCGTGTATGTCAAGGGGACAGACAATAAAGCAGACTCCAAAAGGATCTTCCTAGCGGTCTCGGTTGCACAATCTGTAATTGGAGGGGACTGCAAGAGCATCTCTCCTCCTTTGACGGTCATAATCATGAGTGGACTATCAGACAGCAGCCAACTGTTCTCCAGTATCCACTGTCTCTCCTTCCTATGAGGAAAATCTGAGTCAGTCTGACTGGTGGACACCACAATGCATGAAGGCCACCAATATTCCCCTGTCCTCCTCTACTCTAAAATATTTTTCAAGGGACTCATCTTTATGCTTCATAGTTCTATAATGAAAATGAGTGTACAGAGGACAGCTATGCAAGTCATGGTCAGGGCCCACCCACAAAAGACAGATGGTGGAGGTCCTGATGAGGGATTTGTTTCCCATTCTCTTGGCAAGCTTTTATCTTGGCTACTAACATCTAATACAATTTAAATGGAGGTATAGACAAAACTACTACCAAATGGAATACTTATATTTGAAGATCTGGCTACAGACCAACAGACAACACGGTGAAAGTACAATTGGACACTGACAGCAAGAAGGAACTGAAAATATGGAACCATCTAATGACCCTAATACATTGATGTCAGAGAGTAGGGTGTTTGCCATGCCAAGAGTAGGGAATTAAATTTTCTGGTATTATGATCAGCAAGAGCTTCCTCAGCAGGAAATCCCAAGAAATTATTACTGCAACACTGAAACACAATGGACATCTGTAGCTTTAGCCTTCTGCAGGAGTATGAAAAGTTGTGGAATTTTGTTAATACAGTGTATGTTCTTGCATGTGCTGAGGGAGGTCCTTTGGAATGTGAAACAAAGTGGGTACTGTTGTGGGATGAGTGTGGAGAGAGTTATGTCTGCATTTTTAACATTAAGTCACTTTTTTTGGAGTGGGTGATGAACTCTGCCAAGGATGCATTTTTTTACATTCCTGTCTTTTCATTTTCATGGACAGGATATCAAGACACAGTTGAAGATGGTATGGTGCCTGCTTATGGAACTGGCCTCTCTGCTGCTGCAGATCATACTGCCCTTTTGGACCTATCTGACTTGAACTTCTGATAAGTCCTCAAGAAATTTGCTGCCGAGTATGAAGTAGCTGAGACAGTTATCAACACCTCCAAATCTAAGGCAATGGTACTCTCCTGGATAACAGTACAATGTTCTCCACAGTGAGGGATGGGGAATAGTTATCCTTAGTGATGGACATTAAGAACCGTTGGATCTTGCTATTAGATGACGGTAACAGGAAGCATAAGACTGAAAAGCAGAAACGTGAGACAGCTGCAAGTATGTGAGTGCTGAACCTGTGTGTGATGAGAGCTGAGTTCTTAGATAAAGCTCTCAGCTTACCAGTCAAATGCCTACTCAGATGAGCTGTGGGTAGTAACCAAAAGAACAAAACAGATAGAAAACTTGAAGAAATGAGGTTTATTCACCGGGTCAGTGAGCTTACCCTCCATGACAGAGTGATGACACCGCTCACATGACTTGGTCAAGGCATAGACCATTAGCAGATAATCCAGAGTAGATCCACAGGATGCTGGATGAGGTTTTATTGCTTTTGATTAGCTTGGTAATGCCGGAGAATCCCCCAGAATCTGCTGCAATCCATGGTTGGGGGGGGGGGTGAATTTAGTCAGCCTTGCTTTGCCTGCTGCCACTGTGACCATTATTTAGAGAAGTGGAAGAAAAGTGAAGTGAAGCTACAAGTTGGGGAACAAGTAACACCAGTGTAAAGAAAATGATTAATGAATTAAAGTTGAAAAGATGCACAGATAAGAGACGCAAAGTCTGGCAGAAACAATGCAATGCAAACAAAAAAAATGCAATATATAAAGATTCTAAAAGTGAACCGTCTTCTAAACAGATATTACAAATATGGAGGCTGTTATTTATACATGAACATGAAGTCAGAAATATACAGATTTTATTTACATGTCAGGCAGGTATAAAGGCAACTAAAAGTTTCACACAAGCCCAGAAGTAAGAACCAAGCACATTCACACATTACAACTAATGTCCACTTGTGAAATTTTAAATTTTGTCTTCTGATGAAAGGGAGACTCTCTGCACCCAACCCCATGCAAGGACTGTGCTCACTGTACCCCTGCTATTGATTTTAATCAGCTCTGGGGTTATTGCACCTTTGTAGCACCCAGTGTTGTCTGGCCAAATTTTTGTCTGCTGTACCTATTTCAGACTTGCCTGGAATGCATTCAGGCACATGCCCAATCCTACACTCCCAACAGAATTTTAACACTGAAAAAGTTATTCTGTAACAGATAATGAAATACAGAAATTCTAACACTGATACGGAAACTGCAGTTATCAGGAACTTAATGGCTTTAAATACACACATCTACAAGACAGGGAAATGTAATATCTGCAGGTTTTCACTTTATACTACAAATTAATTTGTAGCAGACCTGCTAACAACTACAGAAGCTAAAACTTGTAACTGCAGATATCACTAATACTTGTTCTTCCTTTTTTTGGGACTAATAGTGGTCAGGCAGTTTAGTGATGGCCAAGTGTGTGAATCCTGACTTCTTATTCTTGCACACTTGCCTGAGAGGTGGCAATGTTTATGGTGGTTAATGCAATGGAGAACATTGCCCTTCTCAGAGGTGCAATGCCATCTGAGATGTTTATAAGTGGGTTTACAGGGCAGACATCCCCCCTCTTGCACGATGTGAGGATATTAGATATTGTTATCTGTGCTAGCATGACTGGCTGAAGTTTTGTAAATAAGTGTAAATTACCCCGTGTTACATATGCCAGCATGACTAGCTATAATTTTGTAAATAAGTTTATGTCTTGATTATCACTCTGAATTATGCAAGATGTTTGAATGTCAAACAGTGTTCTTCTAGCTGACTAAATGTGCAAGTTTTTTAAAGAGAATTCTGAATGTATGTTGTGTGTGCCAGAGCTGGCAGAACAGAATCTTCACTGCGGCAGTCTGTTTACTTTTCAAAGGCTGATATGAGAGAGTAGAATTCTCATTGCAGCTTACTATTAATTTAAAAGCATCTTCTATAAAAGCAGATTCTAAGTTAATTGTTCAGTTTTCATTCAGCTGTTTTCCAGAGCTGTTCAGCAGTAGTAGTCCAGCTGTTTCCATAGTTGTTCCAGTTGCTGTGGACTGGCAACAGGCTGGAATGTTGACAGAATTCCTCATCTTGCCTTGCAGAAGTAGTAGTATAATCTTGCCTTGCTGAGTTATTTAGATTAGATAGGGACAGTTAACCTTCAGATAGTTAAGGCAATACAGCTAGTTAGAGGTTTTCTAAAATCAATGTGAGATCTATTCTACAGTATTATTTTCATATTTCCTGTGTGTGAAACTCTGTTGTTTATTGGAATCCGTTATTCAGTATTTACATGTTCTAAACACTTATTTATTATTAAATGGTTTATACCTTTCATTGGTACTGGTTATTTAGTGAATATTTTTAATAATTTCAGTGTGTTTATGCTTACTGTGATAACACCGGGGCCACTCCGAAAAGCCTTACTGCTTAGGAGCTTAGGATACATGCTACACAATTTGTTTCAATATCTATTTTACTCAATATAATTAAACACCTCTTTTGAAGGGCATTGTGGTATTTGACTGGTGGCAGCCATTACCTTGTAGTTTGGGCAAATCTGTGTCAGTCTTTCCCAAGACTGTATCTATGTGTGAATATCAGATATTTAAGAGTGAGTGTGTTGGATACCTAGAACTGGGACACAGTGTTCTGCAGTTGTTAGAGTGGAGACTCGTTTGGGGACCTGGAGTGAAGCACATAGTCCAGTCCCAGGTTAGGAATCTGTTTCCAGTGTACTCTTACAGGAAATTTTGTATTTTTATCCCTGTTTTTTGTGATACTCCCTTACTGGAGACAGTGGTGAGGACTGAGACTCCTTAGTTACTGCCCCAGGATGAAGAAGGCTTATCACACATGACATTGTGAACAGTACTTTCTTTCAAAATTGTATCCAATGTGAATGATTCTACTTAACTTTCCTACGCACAAAGAAGATAAGGAAAGCTATTACAGAACAGGTTAAGAGCAATGTGACATCTTAGCAGACAGCTCTTGACATGTCAATATCTTTTAGCCTTTACACTGCAAACCACTATAAAACATCTTAAAAACTCTCCGAATGTCTCTTACCTTTAATTTATTATTTTAAATAAAATGTGCAGGATCTTTATTTTTCCTGAACATTTCTCTCTACCACCTCTAAAAGCAAGTATTTATGGTAAACCGAAGAAGACATTTATTCTGTATGAACTTCAAACTAAAGCTACCCTGAGGCCATTTTGGATGTTCCTTCACTGTCTCCATCATATTTATGTTGTGTTTTTAAATCCAGTGACTCTCGAGTTGTCTATTTGTTATGTAAATTTGACTTTACAAGCTAATCCAGTCTTATGTCATCTGTTCATATTAGGTAGCACTATAATATCATATTGGAAAGGCTGTACCCATATAAAGATAAAACTCCAGTTACCACCTGTTTCATATCTTATCACCTACTAGGTGGACAGTGTAATATCTACAGCATTAGCCTCCTTTCCCAGCTTAGCTTTAAAATCTGCAAACCTGGAATGAGGCTACAGATCACTGCAAAACCTGTAAAACTCTAAGTCACCAGTCTGGGTTTCGTAGCTCACAATGTTCCATCTGTAAAATGTGGAACACTACCTCTCACAATATGGAACAAATAGGTAAAATGCAGAATACTTGTTCACTTCAAATAACAAGCTAAAAGCATAGTTAATAAAGGTTTCAGACAGCTTACAAAAAATCTTTTGATTAATTAATATGATTCTGTAATATAAGTAACTTGTTAAAAATAATCAACATGGGACAGCCACTTTCTATGTGGAAACGCTGGAAATGTGGAATTGTTAAGGCTGAAAATGTTCCTTATAATGAGGTAAAGTTGACAGGTGTGCTAGGATTAGTGTTGCTTTTTTGCTTCTGGTGATACAAGAAGCAGAGATACATCCAGTCGTAGCTTTCTTGGAGACTAGAGATTACTGGACAGCCAGTCATCCACTTTTCAGGAACCAGCCTGGGATTAGGGCAACGATTTTGGTTCCTAGTGAGAAAAGAAGCAGAGGGATGTTGATTTCATGCTGCTTCTGAATGGGTGTTGTGTGGGGTCTCACAATTGGTCAGGAAAACATTTCAGAGGGAACCTCTTCAATTTAAATTTCAGATTACTGCACATCTCTGCATTCCACTGCACTGAATTGCTGAACATGCTTTCCAAGTCATCTGTCAAGAGAAGAGTACAGCAAATCTACTGACCCTACCAACATCTGCTGCAAAACTACAAATTGTTGGAAAGCATAGGAAAGTCTGTAACCCACTTCTCAGGAACCAGCTTGGGTTTAGTGCTGCAACCATGCTCCTAGTGAGAGAAGGAATGGAGGGGCATAGAGTCCTTGTTCAGTGCAGCTGCAGTGAGGCTGGTACTGGTAGTAATCAGTTGAAGAAATGCAGAATTCAAGGTCAAGGTTCCTTCCACTCTATCCTTGTGGTAAGTCACCAGGATAAAACTTATCTGATTGTGAACAGATATTCACAGAGACAAGACAGAAGTCAGCTTTGCTGACAAGCCTCTCCCTCCATATATATATCAGTATGCAGCCTACTACTGTATCAAAGCCTCCTAACATCAGATCCCTTTATGCTGAGGTTGTAAAGAAATCACTACCTAAGACTCACAGACACTGCTCAGACAAATCTCAGCCACAAAGTACCATACCCAACAATACCATTCACCTTGCACCTTCACCCACACCTAAGAGGATATGATCTGGTTCCAAGCCCGCATCCTTAAGGTCTCTACAGGTTGTGGCCACAAACAGCAATGTACTTGTAATAGGCAATTCCACAGTCAGAAAAACTGATGCATCTTTCACTACATGCTCCTTTCACCACTCTAAGCAAACACAGGATCACTGTCAGCTGTCTTTCTGATGCCAAGGTTCATGATGTGAAGAAGGGAGGTTTTTGTTCTTTTCACCACAAACATGAATACGATCTTATTCCTATATGAGGGCATAAAGAAATTAGAAAGTACTCCCAACTCTGCTGATATAGTCACTAATGCAGTTGCAGATACCATTATTTACACCTTTCTAATGTACAGGAAAACTCCATCTCCAGTTAGCTTAAGCATAAGTATAATAGGAAATTGAAAAATAAATTCCTACGGTGGAACTCTAAAATAAACATTTTCTATTGCAGGAGAAAAAATACTTGCTATTAGGAAGATTAAGATGGGTTACGAACAGGACGTAGTCACCTACTACAAAGATAACTATAAGGACTTTTTTCTCAGGATTATTAGAAAAAACCCACACACTGCAATGGTATTACCTATTCTGATCCCAAAGCCGCAGCATGTCCTAGCTTGAAATTCAGTTACCGTCCTCCCTCATGGCCTCTCATCCCAGTGTTCCTCTCTTGAATCACTGAACTCCTCTTATCCCTAAAGAATTATGGACAAGACCACAGCAGCTCTATCCAAAACCAAAAACAACAGCTCTCTGGGCCCAGGCAACATAACAGGCTGTTGCCTTTTCAGCCTTAGTCTCTACACAGGGTACATATCTGACCTCTGAAGAATGACACTTATGGTGCCACTCCACAGGGGCAATTCCCCATAAACCCTGGAAATTACTGTCCTGTTAGACTCATCTCTAAACTTATGGAAAATGTTTCGGTCAACTTCATAAAAAATGAAATCGGTGACCTACAAACATTTGATCCTAACCAATCTGCTTTCATAAAATGCAGATCCTGTCTCTTTAGTCTTACATTTGAAAATGTAAGAGATGCCATTGACAAAGGCTATACTGTCCATTCAGTTTATCCGGAACCATGCCAAAAACCCTCAATAGGACTTAAAAAAACAAAAACAAAAAGACTTATTTAATGAAAGTTTAGTGCTTTCATCCACAAATATAGTAACTGGGGTGTACTTCAAAGGATCGAAACTTTAGAACGCTGAACCTCTGATCATCAAAGACCACAGGATCGAAGTTCAGAAATATCGACCATTACAAAAAAAACCCCTCTACAACGTGAAAACTTCTTATTTCACATTTTTGCAGGGGGTAAGCCTCCCTGCGCCTCCCATAACCCCTTCTACTTAAATATACCAACTCCGAGATCAGACTATAGTTAAATGGAACGGTAAAGTTCCTATTCCACACTCGACCGTGATCTCCATTCACAAGGCTCAATCATCTGGTTTCACAGACCAGTGATCTGATGTTCTGAAATTCCGATCCTTTGAAGGGGACCCAATAATAGGACTTCTTCAGCACAACGTAATCAGTGACAAAAGACCTTTAAATAATATTTGTCAATTAATTACATGACTTGTACAAATACTGTATTAGAATTGTGGGGAACTAATGTGTTAACTTCTCTCTTTATTTAAACGTGAGATATTATAACAGATTTGTGAATGATTTGCTTTTTTGTATGGTCTGGAAATAAAGAATGTGATATGTTTATTCAGCAAATTAAATTTTGTACGAGACTTGCATCATTTTCTACAGATGACATTGGTACATCAGTTAATTTTTCAGACATTATCTTAACACACAGGAATTTAATATTAGTATTTATAGAAAGGAAACTTTTTGTGAATAATTATGGACATTATGACAGTGGACATCCTAAATTTATGAAAAATAATATACCCATAGGTCAAATGACATAGGCATCTAGATTAGTTAACTAAAGTAGTTGATTTTAATAGTGAAATAAATATAATTATGTATATGTTTACTATAACAGGATATTTTTATAAATTTGTAAGGAATGCTGCTGATGAAATAATCAACAGCAGAACCAACACATTTCCCCTATTTTAAAGCTGGTACAACTAAGGTGTGTAACCGAGATGAAAACATAAAATGTAACTCAGTGTTTATTTCAGTATATTTAGACAGTATCAAGAAGTTATAAGAAACAATTAGAATATTATAGTGGGGAAAGTACAGTTGCGTAAGTCCTACTTCACTGTAGGAGTAGATGCTCATATTCCTCACTACCTCAGTGGCATTGTGTGTTATGTGCAAATGTAGCCCAGTACTGGCCAGCTTTCAAAAGCTCAGACTCCTCTCCCTCCCTCTTCTTGTCACAACTGACCAGCTGAGCATATCCTGAGATCTTCAGCTGTCATAGCAAGTGACTGTTCAGGCATTTTTTGCCTCCAAAAAGGAGAGGGCACCTGAAGCTAGAACCATGTAGCAAGAGTACATTTTCAGCCAAGCACTACACCACATAAAAAACAAATTCCACAACAACCAAATCAAAGACAAAACCCATCTCAACTATGAATGATCTGAGGGGTAGCGGATGAATGCTGCCACTAAGTCATTGAGGAATTTGAACATCTTCTGTTACAGGTAAGTAGGACAATTGTGCTATGTTCATGATTCCCACTGTCTCAGTGGTATTTTGGGTAGATTCCAAAAGCTTACCTTACTTGGGAGGTGGAAGGATAAGGATCCAGAAGCCTCTGGAAAAAAGTCCTAGCAAAGCCTGCTCTGGACCTTGAAAATTAATCCAGTTTGTAGTGCTTTGTGAAGATATGAACAGAGGACACAGTTGTTACATCCAGAATACTTTTTCAGTCCACCTCTTTCCAATATGCCATTGAAGAGGACAAGACCCCAGTCGAGTGAGCCTTAGTCTTGCCTGCAAGAGATTTATCATAATGGGACTAACATAATAAAAAGAAGAGGACAACCATTGTGCAATTGTTTACCTAGAGACAGACTGACCTTTTTTAGCCCTTGTATAGGACACAGCTGTTGAGCATTTCTAAAGGGCTTTGTTCTGCGAAGACAATACCTGAGCTACCTGTGTGCATCCAAGGTATGCAGAATAGTACAGTTTTGTACCTACCATAAATGTAGATGTTCGAAGATCCACATTGCTGCAGTCCTTACACTTGGGTAGTCCGCTGTCCTCGGTCGGCCCGAATATCAAAGTATAAGGCTGACGTCGGTCAAGGCGCATTAGACTGACATCAGGACGTCAGGGTACAAATGCGCATGACCGACGTCATATCCTCAGTCTTTTCTTGCCCCAGATGTCAGAAGACCCTAACAAGAAAGGTCAAAACCCAAAGACAACAAACAACCAACCAAGCACCCTAGCACTAATAATATGTACAATATATACAAAATACACAATATTTACAATCCAACCCACACAACCGCCTCTAACTTAAGAGGGGAAGGAGGGAGGGTAAATTGGACTGCAGCAATGTGGATCTTCGAACATCTACATTTATGGTAGGTACAAAACTGTACTATGTTCTTCATCTCACATTGCTGCAGTCCTTACACTTGGGTAGAATCCCAAAGCAGAGGTAAGGGAGGATGGCACAACTATAAAGAAGCAGGAGCTGCCAAAATGCCCTGTAAAATAGCAGTGGCAAAACCAGCCCTAGATTTAGAGTAAAGTGGAAGGTGATAATGCTTAGAGAAAGTATGCACTGAACTCCAAGTAGCTGCCTCCAAGATATCTTTAGTTGCCACCCCTTAAAAGCTGTTGAAGTGGCAGTAGCCCTAGTGGAATGAGGCCTAATCCCAGCTGGAACCTCCTTGCCATGATGGGAATAACAGAAAGCAATGCAAAACCCGATCCACTTAGAAATAGTTTGTTTTGACACAGGCTTGCCCTGAGAACTCAAAGCAAAAGAAACAAATAACTGCTGAGACTGCCTGAACCCTTTAGTTCTGCTCAAATAATATCGCAACTGCCTGTGTATATCCAAAGTGTGCAAAATCTTTTCCCCTTTATTTTGGGGGCTTGCATAAAAGGTAGGCAAATGAATAGTTTGGTTTAAAGCCACACTAGAAACCACTTTAGGCATAAAGGAAGGATTAGTACGCAAAGATACCCTATCCTTATGGAAAATTAAGAAAGGCTCAACTGCCATAAGAGCCTGTAATTCAGAAACCCTTCTCGCAGAGGTAATGGCTAACAAAAAAGCAGTCTTCCATGATAAATATTTCAACTCAGCAGTAGCTGCAGGCTCAAAAGGTTGTAGAGTGAGTTTCTCCAACACAAAATTGAGATCCCAAGCAGGAGTAGGAGCTCTCCGGGGGTCTTATATTCTTTGCCCCTCTAAGGAATTGCTTAAACAAAGGATGAGAAAACAATGGTGGGTCACAATCATAGTGAGCAGAAATTGCTGCAGCATGAATCTTAATAGAAGAGAAGGACAAACCTTTGTCCAGTAACTCAGTAAGATATTGAAGAGCCACACTTAAATTAGGCCTAGAAACATCAAATGCTTTTGCTGCACTCCAAAATAAAAATCTCTTCCATTTATCTGCGTACACTTTCCTTGTACTAGGCCTTCTGGCCTCCAAAATAACATTCAAAACTTGCTGTGGAAGCTGAAACCCTCCAGGGTTTAAAAAAGAATATGCCAGGCTGTCAGGTGAAGAGAGTGAAGTTTGACATTGAGTAAATGACTGTTCTCCTGAGACAGCAGGTGTGGAATTGAAGGTAAAGGCCATGGAGGCTCCGTACCAGACTTCTCAGTAGTGGGTACCAATGCTGTCGAGGCCAATCTGGAGCTATTAAAATCATCTTTGGCTTGTCCTGTCTGACCTTCAGAAGTACCTTTGGGAGGAGAGGCAGAGGTGGGAAGGCATACACATGAAGATTGCTCCAATTGAATGAAAGAGCATCCACTTTCCAAGCTGTGGGATGAAAACTTTTTGTGCAAAACTTTGGCAGCTGGTAGTTTAGTGGAGAAGCGAACAGATCTATGTCTGGAGTTCCCCATGACACTGTCAATCTCTGAAATACATGAGGATACAATTTCCACTCGTGGGGATCCATAATTTGTCTGCTCAACACATCTGCTAAGGAGTTCTGTGCTCCCGGCAGAAACCTTGCCTGAAGATTTAGCTTTAAACTGAGAGCAGTCTCCCACAAAATCATTGCTTGTCTGCACAGAGGATAAGAATGTGTTCCCCCTTGCTTGTTGATGTACCACATGACAGTTGTGTTGTCTGTTAGAATCAACACCTGCCCTGGAAGAAGTAAATCCTTGAAAGCTATTAATGCAAATTGGACTGCTAACATCTCCTTCAGGTTGATATGTAGATGTAGAAGTCTGGCAGGCCACGTGTCTTGTATCCACTTTCCATTTAGATGAGCTCCCAAGCTTTGTGTGAGGCATCTGTCATTAGAATCTGACTCGCCTCTGGCGGGTCACAGAGAGTCCCTTGTTTAGGTGACATTCCTGAGCCCACCACAAAAATTCCTTTCGAATGCAAGGTATTATCTGAATGACAGTGTCCAAATCTTGGCAGTGCTGTGTCCATACATTTTGAGATACCATTGTAGCTTCCTCATATGCAGTTTGGCATTGGGAAGCACCAGAATACAAGATGCCATGAACCCCAAGGCTTGAAGGACTGTCCTTGCAGTCAGCCTGGACTGATGAGACAATTGATGGAAGTAAAGAGAAAGATTCTTTTGTTTGTCCGGGGTCAAAAGGCCATCTGGGATGCTGTATTCAGTCTCACACCCAGAAAGCACATGTCCTGAGAGGGTACTAGACTGGACTTTATTTCGCTCACAGAATACCCCAGGCATCTTAGCACTGCTATCACATAGTGTAGATGATGAAGAAGTTCGTCCTTTCCTTGAGCCAGAATCAGGCAATCGTCCAAATAAGGATAGATCTGTATTCCTCTTAGCCGGAAGAAAGCTATCACTGGAGCCAGAACCTTCGTGAACACTCTGGGCAGTAGATAAGCCAAAGGGCAATGCAGAGAACTGATAATGAGAAGTCCCAGCCCCAAAACGAAGATACTTCCTGCAACTTAGCCTGATAGGAACATGAAGGTAAGCCTCCTTGAGATCCAGAGTCACCATCCAGTGATCTTTGCCCAGCAGAGGTAAAAGCTGTTGTAACGTCAACATTTTGAACTTGGGAATGTCCAGATAAGTGTTGAGGATAGATAAATCCAAAATTGGTCTCCACGTGTTCCCCTTCTTTGGTACTAGGAACAGGCGAGAATAAAATCCTAGGCCCACTTCTGACAGAGGGACCGGTTGTATGGCTCCTATTTGGAGCAGCAGAGAAATCTGTTTGTGAGCCTCTATTCTTTGCTGAGGAGGAACGTCTGGCATGCCTTTGAAAGGAGGCAAGGTATGGAAATAAAACCTGTAACCTTGGTGTATGATATCCAATACCCATCTGTCTTGGGTAATTAAACTCCAATTTTCCTTGAAAAGTGCCAACCTTCCTCCCAAAGGTGCTGCCAGACGAGAAGGCTCTGGCAGCTGAAAAGGTAGGTCATTGGGTCTGTTTACGAAAGGACTGACCCCTGCCCTCACCCGCAGACTGTGCAGGTGAACTGCCTGTTCTAGGCCTGAAAGAGCCCTGAGCTCTGCCCCTACCACGTCTAGACCTACCCCTAGACTGGGAATCATAAGAAGGATACGTCCACCCCTTGGTAAGCCAATTTCTGCTAAACTTCGGAGGCTGAACCTGCAAAAAATCTTTAACAGTCTGCATAGACTTAGCCTTGTTTTCCATTTTCTTTAAGACTGCCTCAACAGGTGAACCAAACAACACATCTGATTGTAAAGGAGCATCTAAAATCCTTGTCTTAACATGGTCAGATAAACTCTGATCCCTCAGCCAGGCGTGCCTGCGAAGAACTGACCCAGTGGCCGCCACCCTAGACGAGGCCTGTACAGCATCAAAACCACATTGCAAAGAATGCTTACCCACTTGTTCAGAGACATGTACCAAATCTTGTAACTCTTTACATTCAATACCTTCTGCCAGAGCATCTACCTTAGACTTCAATTGGGAAAGTAGATAGTTTTGGTATTTCAACATGTGAAACTGGCAATTCAGAGCCCTCATAGCTAGGGTGGAAGAAGTATAGACTTTCTTTCCCCATCTATCCAAAGCCCTGGCCTCTTTATCTGGAGGAACCGGATTCTTAACAACAGAAGCCTTAACACCCTTAGGCCCCTGACTAACAGTTTCTGGGTCCGCCCTAGGACTCTTAAAAAGATACTTATGAGCTTCAGGCACCCTATAATACCTATCCGGCTTAACAGGAGCAGGAGGCAAAGAATCAGGATTAAGAGAAGCCTCTGCAAACACATCCTCCACAACATCCAGAACAGGAGGTATAGCCAAAGGCCTATGCTGGGGTAAAACAAAAATTCCCTAAGCCTTTTCCTGGAATCAGAGAAGTCCTGACCTTCCCACTTAAAATGCTCCCTCATGGAATGAAGAGTCTCTGAAAAGAAAAATCCTCAGGAGGAGGAGCAGAAGGAGTAGAAACATCCACATCAGAAACAGAATAAGGAGGATTCTCCTGCAAGGCTTCAGCCAAGACTCTGAAACATCTGAAGCCTGCTCAAAACTCCCCAACTCAGGTTCCACCCTAGGCCTCTTATCAGGAGGGGGCAAAGAACCTCTAATCAAAGTAATCAAATCTTCTGCCATTTTAAGCATATGCTTCTTGGGCACAGATCCTGAAGAACTAGGAGTGACACCAACTGAAGCTAAACCTGGCCTGCCTCTGGGAGAAGCCTTGGAAACAGAAGGAGAAGGCCTAACCACCCTAGGAAGGGAGGGAGTACAGTAACCTGAGAAGCCCCTTCAGCCTGACCTGCCTCCTGAGAGGCCACATCCTGCAATAACAAGGTCTCCCCCTGGGACTCCAGAGAAACCTCCGGTGGAACCACCGGCTCCACCGACACCTCTAAAGAACCGGCGTCCGGTACGGACGACTCGTCTTGCCTGGGCTTAGCTGCTTTATCCTTGCGCTTCTTCGAAGAAGCGGACGTCGGAGCATCCAACGGCATATTATAATTGCACCGCTTCCCGAAGACTAACCTGGCACAATCTAACCTTCTCTTAATAGTGCGCTTATTGAATCTAGCACAAAAGTGACACCCAACAACGTCGTGCTCAGGCCCTAAACAAGGAATACACAAAGTATGATAATCTCTATGCGGTATCTGTTTCCCACAAGAAATACAGTTATTCACTTTTTCTGACATCCGGTAAACCACTGAGGCAAGAAAAAACTAAAATATTCCCAACGGGTACTTAGCCAACTTTGACTCGGTCTGAAACTCCGAATTCGAAAAATTTCAGAACGCCGAACGGCACTTGCAACGCTGCTTCTGCATCGGACCATGCGGCAAAAAAGACTGAGGATATGACGTCGGTCATGCGCATTTGTACCCTGACGTCCTAATGTCAGTCTAATGCGCCTTGACCGACGTCAGCCTTATACTTTGATATTCGGGCCGACCGAGGACAGCGGACTACCCAAGTGTAAGGACTGCAGCAATGTGAGATGAAGAACATCTCTTCTCCTTTGTTTTTTGGATCAGGATAGAGCACAGAGATTAATGGCCTGATTCAAGGCAAATTCGGAAACTACTTTAGGTATGAATGATGGATTAGTGTGCAACACAGCCCTGTCTTGTTATAAATCAAATGGGGTTATCCTATCATGAGAGCTTGCAGCTCAACATAAGAAAGACTGTCCATAATAATTGTTATAGTAATGTAGCTCATTGTATGACGTTTAGTACTGACAGCATAGATATAAAAAATATTATCACAAAAAATTGGCATATTTTATCCTCTGATCCTACTCTAAAGTGAGCTTGTCAGTGCAGTTCCAAATCGTCGAAAAGACAGCTCTGTTTTCTTAACACAAGTAAGCTAAAGCAACCTAGTATTAGAACAACTAGTTTTGGCACTTCTATCTGTGGCAAATGCACTTTGTGTAAATACATTGATGTATCTAATACATGTATTCAACCAGGCAATGGTAATCATTGAGTTTTCAAAGTTAAAGCTAATTGTGACACTAAAAACTTAGTTTATCCAGCACGGTGTGTGACTTGTTCAAAATTTTATATAGGAAAAACTAATAGGCGACTTAAGGAACGATTTAGAGACCATTGTTATTGTGCTAATAAGGGCCATAGTTATAGTGCCCTAGCTAAACACATTCTAGAGAAAGGCACTAACCATTGGTTCAAGTTCATGGCAGTACAAGTAATCTATGAAAGTTTTAGGTTGAGCGATATAACTAATGTCACAGAAGGGAAAGAATTAAGATGGATAATTAAATTATCAGCACATAGAGGTGCTGGCTTGAATGAATCAGTACCTCTTAAGCCAGTTTTGAAAGAAAGAAAGCTTTTTAAATAGGTATCTTGCTATGTGTGCCTCTATGGCAATAGCCCTCTATGGTTCCTGCCTTAAAAGAAAGCTGTGCCTTTAAAATTTTTATGGCTATTGTATCTGCATGTTTTTTATTGGTAGGTATTTAATTGATTGCATTTTAAATATTTGAGATGTTGCTGTTTTTTTGTATGGCCTGAAGAAGCGATTTTATAACGAAAGTGCTCACCTGTGTTCTAATAAAAGTCTGTTTGGATTTTATACTGCTCTTTGCCATTTGCTTTTTATTGGTTTGCTGTGGTGCTATGTTCTACATTTTTGTTCGGTTTATTTGGTTCATGGTTGAACACAGCTTTGTGGTCAGTAGGACTTGTTTTATCATACTACTTCAGACATGTTGAAGGTCTACAGATAACAACATTCGCTGATGGCTGCAAACTGGTATTCACAGCCAACCTGAAGGGTATGCCAGAGCTAATACTTGGTGTTCTGACTAAGGCCATAAGCTTAATGCCAAAAAGTGAAGTGTAGCCATCTTTCAGACCCAAGTCTGTCCTACTGATTGCCACACAAATGGGACTCTGCTTAAGACAGACTCAGTCATTATAGATATAAATATACTTATCCTCAGTGACAATGAAAATGAAGTTATGTACCTACCATAACGTTCCATGTTAGTTGTCTTCTTCTCGCCTTCTTTCTTGCTGGTTGGGTTCGGAGCCGATCCTCGGCTCTGACTCGGCTATCTTCAAAAGCTCGAGAGCTGCTTACTGGCTCAAGGCCCCCCTATATCCCATGATGCCTGGCGCTAGATACCTAGATCTCGTTTGGTAAGTCTAACTGCAGACATAATAATAAAGGAATCCTATCCTAGAATGCATAAATCCTACTGGAGAGACTACTAGTAAGAAAGGAATAGCCAGAGAAGACTCAGCCAGTGAAAAATCAAGAAGAACTCTTCTCGGTCCACTAGGATAGGGGGATGGAGGGTGGGATGCAAGAAAGATGGCGAGAAGAAGACAACTAACATGGAACGTTATGGCAGGTACATAACTTCTTTATGTTAAGTTGTCTATCTCGCCTTCATTCTTTCTGGTTGGGACAGCGTCCCTAGCACCTAAAATCCTGGGTGGCTCATCGGAAAAGACTCTTCAGAACAGTGGAACCAAAATCAGCTCTGCTCCTGGAAACCAAATCCAATGTGTATTGCGAAATGAAAGTATGTGGGTTGGCCCATGTAGCCGCAGCACAAATAGATTCCATGGGCAACCTAGCCTGAAAGGCCACCGAAGTAGCTAAAGCTCTGGTGGAGTGACCTTTTGGTTTAACTGGCAATTCTTTATTCCTCAGTTGATATACGAATGTGATGATAGAAGTCAACCACCTGGATAAGATTACCTTGGAGACCGGAAGACATTGTTTACCTACTGCATAAGACAGGAAAAGTTGATCTGATTTTCTAATGTCCTTGGTTCTATGCAAATAAAAGCGTAGCTGCCTGTGAACATCTAACTGATGCAACTTATATTCCACCGTGTTGGAGTGGTTAGGGAAAAACACAGGAAGGTCTATGGACTGATTCAAGTTACTCTCTAAAGGGACCGTAGGAAGGAAGGATGGATTAGTCCTAAGAGCAACCCTGTCATTGTGGAACACAAGGTATAGGGGACAGATAGAAAGAGCCTGTAGTTCCGAAACTCTTCTGGCTTAAGTAATAGCTACCAGAAAAAGGGTTTTCCAAGATAAGAACTTCAATGAACAAGAAGCTGCAGGTTCGAAAGGGGGCAAAATTAGAGAAGCTAAAATCAAATTTAGATCCCACGGTGGTGGAGGATCTCTCACTGGTGGCCTGAGCAGAGTGGTTCCTTTGAGAAAGGCTTTACACAGCTTATGAGACATGATACTGTTTTCCGACAGGTCACTGTGAAAGTTTGAAATTGCAGCTAACTGGACTCTAATTGTAGCGGAAGTGGACCCAGCATGGAAGAGTTCCACAAGAAATTCCAAAATGCAGTGTACAGGGGCTGAAAAGGGGTCTATACTTTTAGACTCTGCCCAGGAAGAAAAACGTTTCCACTTACTAGCGTAAGTTTTTCTGGTTGTAGACTTGTGTGATGACAAAATGATTTCGCGCACAGAGGGGGAGATATCTGGAAGCCTAGCTAACGTTGGAAGTGGAGCAACCAAGCCGTGAGCTGGAGAGAGCATAGGGATTGGAGCAGCCTGCCCGATTGATGAATCAGGAGGTCTGGAACTAGGTCCAGAGTCCAAGGCTGCTCGAGAAGATAGCGATGCTGGAATGGGAACCATATTTGTCAAGGCCAGTAAGGAGCAATGAGGATCATTTTGCAACCCAATGCGGTAGCTTTCTGAATTAGCTTCGGGATTAGGGGAAAAGGAGGGAATGCATAAAGAAGTCCCTGAGGCCAATCATGGACTAGAGCGTCTCTGGGGAAATGCCTGGTAAGTGGAAGGAGAGAGAAGAAATTGCTGCACTTGCTGTTGAAGGGAGTTGCAAAAAGGTCTCAGCAAGGTTGGTTGCGGAAGATTTGGTCCGCAATTACCTGGTTCAGAGAACACTCGTGAGGCATGAGAATGACTCTGCTCAGTCTGTCTGCTATGACGTTGGACCTCCGAGGGATGTGCGTTGCAATCAGAAACCGTTGAGAAGAGATCGCCCATTGCCAGAGTGAGTGCTTCTCGACATAGGGGGGTAGGACCTGGTTCCGCCCTGCTTGTTGATGTACCACACTGCAGACATATTGTCCGTTTGAATTGCAATGGTCCCGGTAGGAAGAGAGTCCTGAAGAGCCTGCAACGCTAAGAGCACGGCCCTCATCTCCAAGACATTTATGTGCAGATGGTACTCGTGAGGTTGCCAGGTGCCTTGGACTGTTCTGCCCTGATAATGCCCCCCACCCAATCAGGGAGGTGTCCGTGGTCACCGTAGCAACTGGAGGGGGGAGAACAAATGGTCTGCCGTGGAGCACTGATGTGGAGACCATCCACCACGCAAGGTGCTTCTTGCATGCTTGTGTGATCATAATCTTGTAGGACATGGGAAGCTGCTGGAAGGACCATTGGGTGAAAAGAAGCCACTGGAGAATTCTCATGTGAAAATGAGCTAGAGGGACAAATATGATCGCTGCTGCCATGAGATCCAGAGTTTGAAGGAAAAACCTGGCTTGAATTCTTTTGCATGCTAATAAAACCTTCACATGCTGACGAATCACTAACATCCTGTCTGTTGGGAGGCTTGCTAACGTCTTTGGTATTTAAATTTGCGCCTATAAAGGTGATAGATTGACAGGGCGACAATGCAGACTTTTCGAAATTTATTGTGATACCTAGCCTGGAGCAAGTGCCGATAGTGCAGTCTCTGGCTCACAGAAGGTGATGTCTGGTGGTAGCAGTGAGGAGCCAGTCATCGAGATATGGAAAGACCTGGAATCCTTGCCGTCTCAGGTGAGTGGTAACTACTGCCATACATTTGGTAAACACCCTGGTGGCTGTGGTGAGACCAAAGGGCAGAGCTCTGAACTGATAATGGCTGGCTCCCAACCGGAAGCGAAGGAATCTTCTGGAGCGTCGGTCCATTTTGATGTGGTAGTATGCATCCTGAAGATCTATAGAGCATATCCAATTGTCCTGACCCAGGAATGGCAAAATGGACTGTAGCGTGACCATCCGGAACTTCGTTCTTTGCACAGACCTGTTCAGTCTGCTGAGATCCAGAATGGGTCTCCAAGTCCCCTGTCTTTTTTGATACCAAAAAGAACCTTGAGTAAATTCTGGATCCTTGTTAGTCTGCTGGGACTTGCTGGATGGCCCTTTTCCTTAGCTGTTTTGAGGCTTCTTGAACTGCTTGGTCCCTTAGATTGGGTGGAACGTCTGGAAGGGACTTGTTTGACCTTGAGGGGGTATGAACGAAGGGAATTCTGTAGCCTCTGGATATGACGGACTGTACCCATTTGTCTTGTGTTATGTCTTGCCAGGCTCTTGGGTACAGAGATAATCTTCCCCCGACTGCCTCCAGAGATGGGCAGCCGGGCAACCCTTCAGGGATGCTGGAAGGGCTTCTCAGAGAAAGATTCTCTGCTGCCCTGATTTTCCGGACCCCCTCTGCCATGAGGGCGGCGTCTGTTATTGTTTCCTCCTCTGCCCCTGGATGGGAACGCACCACGTGTGTCCGGCAAGGCTCCCTGGGATTTCCGGAACCACATCCTTCCACTCTTCTGACCCTTAGGATATGGAGTGGAAAAACAGACTCATACGGCAGAGAGTCTTGCCTTCCTGCTCACACCTGGTAAGGGTATCTTTCACCTGTGATCCAAAGAGAGAGGAACCATCAAAAGGGGTGTTGGTGAAAGATGCTCTGAAAGATTCCGCAAAGTTACATAGCCGCATCCAAGCGTGCCTCCTTAGAGCCACGCCTGTGCCTGCGGCTCTACTCGCACCATCAGCTGCATACGAAATGAGCCTCATGGAGGAGTTTACCACTGAATTAAGAGTCGCCAGCTGGGAGGCTGCCTTAGCCTGGGCCCCCTCAACTGATGGATCTTGGGGGTTATCTCAGAGCTCTTTCAGGAGATCCATCTGAAGACGGGTAAAGTGGCACAGGTAATTCAGGAACTGCATGGAAAAGGTCACTGAAGAGAACATCCATTTCCCATATCTGTCCATCGTCCTAGACTCCTTGTTAGGAGGATGGACAGATGAAGTTTCAGCCAACTCCTTCTTTGTGGCTGCTGCTACTACCATGGCATCAATGGGGACACCTTTGGTCAAGAACTGTTTGTCCTGTGGTGCACTAATGAATTTGGCAGGTCTTCTAGGGCTCGGTTCCACTGCGTCTGGAGCTGTCCATGCCTTCCGAGCCACCACAGACATCAATGGGTCGAAAGGCGGAGAAACCCAGGAGGTGGAAGGTCGGGATCCAAACATGTCCAGGAATACTGACTCATCCTTGGAAGGGCTTAGGGCAGTCCAGTTCCCCCTCTGCCTAAGCATCTCAAGGATGTCTGAGAAGGAGATATCTTCAGAGGGGGATCTTGGGGACCCTTCTGACTCCTCTAAGTCGGTATCCGATGTGACAGACTCGGGGGAGTCAACATGCTTCCTCTTGCATTTCCTCTTGCGAGGTGGCTCCTCTGAATGATCAGTGGAGGCCTCAGAAGAGGAGGATACACCCAAGGGGGTGTCCTGGAGTGCTGGATCCCAACACTTGGTGTCTGGAAGAGGGGCAGAGGCTGACGCAGGCACCCTAGGGGGAGGAGCCAATGGGGTTGATCGTGGGACTGACTCGAGGACCAGTACACTCCTCATCACCTCGAAGTCATCCCTGCCCAGATGCAGAGAGGGCTCCGGTTCCGAAGAAACCAGAACCCCTTCCCGCACCTAGCGGGACGGCTCCAAGGCAGATGTGGTAGCCAAGCTCACCTGTGCCGAAGCCCCGAGGGGGAGAGCAGGTTCGGACAAGGGTCCGATCCCACTCGCCCCCTCGGAGCTGACGAGGGAGTCTCGGTGCCCAGATCCCTCCAGGGAAGGTACCATGGAAGGGATCGGAGCCGACGATGGAACCGAAGGAGAGGGTATCGGAGCCGACGGTTCCACGACTTGAACCCCAACGAACTCCGGTTCCGAGCTCATAGGATGAGTCGGAGGAGGAATATCTACAGCTGTGGACAGAGCCGACACCTGATGAGGGGGGCTGGACAACATTTTGGCTAGGGCCTGCGATTTTAACAGCCTACTGACCACTCTTTCCAAGTCATGGTCTGAAAGTCTAGAGGACCAAGAAGAGTGGGATGAGCGATGACTACGCTCCGATTGGAGCAGAGGCGACTTCGGAGCTGAACGTATAGACTCCAGAGAAGGAGACCTGGATCTTTTCCGACTCTCAGACGGCTCCGAAGAATGTGCTGGAGCCGACTGGGAGGGAGGAAAATCGGTTACAGCCGGAGCCGAAATGGATTGTATGGCTTCACTCAACGACGGCTCCGAACTGAGAGCCAAAGGTTTAGGTGGCCTGGAAGATTTCACGGGCTGAGCCTTCGCCGGTGAATCTTGGGGTTTAAGCAAACCTCTCAGGATCAATTTGTTTTTGCACTCCTGCAGGACTCTTGGACTGAAAGCATGGCAAATCGAGTAAGAGTCCTGCAGGTGCACGGCGCCCAGACAATAAACACAAGAAGTCTGACCATCTGTCAGAGACATCTTCTGACAGCATGAGTCACACTTCTTGAATCTGGACGGTTTAGGATCCTTGGACATCCTGGAGGAAAACCAAGGACAAGAAACACATACACAGAAGGTTAAGTACTAACCACTAAAAATTGCAGTTACCACAACCAAAAAACTACAAGCAGTACTACAAACACTACAGATAACTATCACTAAACACCAACAGTGATACTAAGGAAATTATAATATATATATATATATATATATATATATATATATATAAATATATATATATATATATATATATATATATATATAAAAAAATATATATATATATATATATATATATATAAATATATATATATATATATATATATATATATATAAATATATATATATATATATATATATATATATATATATATATAAATATATATATATATATATATATATATTTTTTTTTTTTTTAAAAAGGAAGATAGAAAGAAAAGGTTATCCTCTAACTAAAGCAGAAAATCATTCTGAGGTAAGGAAAGGGAGAGAAGGTGGGAGGGGAAACTCTCTAACTTAAACGAGTTTCTTGGGGAAGTAATCGGAATCTAGAGAAAACTAGCTACAACACAACAGTCTAATCTAACAACTAATTCTACACTAAAAACTAGCAGTTTTGACAAGAAAAATACAATAACAATAAAGTTTTATATGACCTGAGCCAGTAGAACAACCTCGCAGAAGAAGAGGCAAATGAGATCTGGGTATCTAGCGCCAGGCATCATGGGATATAAGGGGGCCTCGAGCCAGTAAGCAGCTCTCGAGCTTTTTAAGAGAGCCGAGTCGGAGCCGAGGATCGGCTCTGAACCCAACCAGCAAGAATGAAGGCGAGATAGACAACTTAACATCTATCCTTCAATCATCATGTTACAATTAGGAAATCATTCCACTTTGCCCAAATAATTACCAAAGTTATACCCTTCCAGGTCTAAGGATGTCATAATCCCCCTCAACTCTCTTCTCATTTGGTCAATCACAGAATACATTGAGGACTTCCAAGATGGCTGCACATTTACTTAATACACCTTAATTCTACCTCTCCCAGTGTAAAAACAAAAACTTAGCAGAGAAAGGCAGAGGATTTATATTTATGGGTAAATTTCAGCAACTGGCTAATAAGTGCACTGCCTGAATGATAGGAAAAAAAATACAGAGGACCTGAAAGAAAATCAGCTACAAAAGGTGAAAGGAAAATATACTGACTGGAAAAAGTACTGCAGCTGTTCAGCAAAAAGCAGTGCAAGCTCCTGTCATGACTTCCAGTAATCCAGAGGAAAGTATAAGACAACTGCACACAGACCTAAATAAAAATGGAGTACATCAACTCATACAACTAAAGGATGGAAAAAATTAAAGAAGGTTTAAACAGATATTCGGATGAAGTGACAAAACTGCAAAAATCAGAGGTTGAAGTGAAAAAACGTCTGTCTGAATATAAAACTACAAAAGAAGAGATGTTTAAAAAATAGTACAATTAGAGAACAGAGCACATAAACAGACTATATTAATTTCATGAAAGCACAAATAAGCAACTGGACTGATATTCCACAGCAGGTGTTGTTAACTTTGAGGGCACATCATCTGTATACTCCAAACCTGGCTATGAGAAAGCAACCTAGACCTTTAATAGTAAAGATGCAATTCTACCAGCAGAAGGAGGTGATTCTGACAAAACTGTGGCAGAAAGACAAAGTACTAAAAGTGGGAGAAAGCAGAGTGTTTGTGCAGAATGATTACTCATTGTACACCAGGCAGAAAACGAGTAAAGTTATTCCACTATTCAAGGAATGTTGAGAAGGAAGCATGAGATTCAAACTGCTTTACCAAGCTATCTTCAAAATATTCTTCCCAAGAGGCAAAAAAAAAAAATAATTTTTTGATGAAGTACATGCTTAGAAGGAAATACAAAAGTTTGTCCAACAAAAAGTTGTGAAACAGAAGGAGATTCTGCTTCTTTTTCTGGTAATAAAGACCACATAGAGACTGTGCCAGTGAAACCTTTTCCAATGTGTCAGTGGAAAACACTTGAGAGAAGGAAAAAAAGCACAATAGTTGACTAGATGAATTGACAGTAGGTTGGAAATGAAGCAGAGACAGGATGTGGGAGATGGAGATGAGCAGGAATAAAACCAGTAACTTGAAAATTGACAAATGTGGGACTACAAAGCAATAATTATATTGGTGAAACATGACAGAACAAGAAAATCTGGAAATATTGGACTCTTTTGGACTTTGTAAAACCTGTAGGGGACTCTAAAGCATATGCCCTACTTCATGTCATTAATGTTTGGAAAAATACTTACAAGAGGGGAAGAGGAGTGAGAAAGTAAACTATAAGTAAAACAAAATGTTTTCTTAATGGTACTATTCTTATAGTGTATGATTTTCTTTGCATGCTATAAAGTAAAGTTTTCTCAGTTATTTTTAAGTGCAATGGGGACACTAATGTAAGCAGGTGCTCCTGTTTTTTTCTTTCTCCTGCACTGCAATGTCCAAAAAGTCTAGTTAAAAGAGTATGACAAAAGAAAACTTTTTCTCATTCTTGCATAAGTGAATGACTGGATTAAGGCCCTTAGCTTGATCTAGTAACAAGTTTTAAGAGAAAGCAAGTAAATGAAATGGAATATTGATTATTATAAGGCTTTTTTTCTAGAAAACAAATATATGCTTAGTAGCAATTCTGTATCTGGTCCTCATGTCTCCAGGAGACAATCTGATAAAGAAAAATGGCTAGGAGATAATGTTCTCTGAAAGCATTCAAGTGTTTACTCAGTTTGAAGAGCTACAAAGATAAGACACAGCCATACATCACATTGTTGAAGCACAGGCTACACCATGCATCTTAGCATGGCTAAATTTTCTTTTAGGTTAACTCAAGTCTGTGAGTATGGCTTTCGGTTTAGAGCATTTGTTCCTACCAGGAGGGTAAAACTTCAACATTTGAAGATGTGGGTTCCGGTATGTAGAATGCAGGACAATTGCCTGCGAGCTACAATGCCAAAAGCAGAAGTCCGCAGCACCGCTAGATTGTAGAGTGGTGCGGCCAAAAGAGAGCTACTCTGTGGGATTCTACATAGGGTTAAACCGCCACATTGAGACAATCCTTAAAGTAACTAAGCGGGCTGTTTCCTGACAGTGGAAACAGCCTCCCTAGACAAGCGATCATCAGCACAAGTGAGCTAAGCATGTCCAACAACACCAAACACAAAAAAGCAGTATACCTGTCAAACACACACACACACAGACAAATCCCCAAACACAACCCTTGGAGGAAACCATGCTGTGGGAACAGCCAAAGAAGCTGCAGCTGACAGCTACACTAGTACATGCGTACTGTCAGTAGCACAAGCACATTCACAAGCCATCCCACAACAGAAATAAAGTGTCCTGTTAGAGCCTCCCTAGCGCACAGCATGTATTGGTTAACTAACATATATAACAATATTCCACAAGTAAATGAAAGCCAGAAGCACAACAGCAGTTCATCCTGCAAGACAGAAATACATATATACAGACAACGAGCATGCCTGAGTAAGACATATCCCTGTAATCCCAAGTGCATCAATAAAATAGTGAATCACTGCTGCACTACCCCTTATACATGACATGCCCATAGCCAAACCTACTGTTATCCCAGTTACAGCCAACCTGTGGCAGGTGTAAACAGGACAACCTTGGCAATTAAAGACTATCTAACAGTGCAGAAGCAACCACTGTAGAAGGGAACACTGACACATAGGGAAGGAAAAGCACATATCAGACACATAGGAGTATAAATCCACCTCACTGTCCACAGCTAATCGTGCACTACTGAAGCAGAATGTGTGTAACGTGGGGGTTGCCAAAACAATCCTATGGTTGTTGCAGATGGGCTACACATATATGCAGAGGCATGTAGGAAGAAAAGAGTGCTATACAGGGGAACATCCCTAAGTAATGATTGTCACTGAAACTGAGACTGGGCACCACACCCTGACAGCATCAATAGCTGGGAGTTAAAGGGGACCTGTGCAGTACATCCAGATCCATTGGTGTAAAAGCAAGCTGGAGAGACTCCTACAGGACTACAGTCCGTTGTCAATTCCACGGTCGTGTGAACTGGACGAACAGAATCCCTAGAAGGAAAGTTAGTAAGTGTAGAGTGGTGTGTATACTGTTACAAAGGGCCATTGTGGCAGACAGCACTTATTCAGAAGGGTACAAAACAAGGTGGTGTACAGCAGCATAACCACAGTCTGATAGTAGCCTATACCTAAATAGTGTCAATGTACTGTTCCCTGCTACACTGGATGTAATGGATGCTGAGAGGCCAACCACAAGTAGTGTTGCCATGATGGAATCTGTATAAGAGTATAGCCCAGGTCAGCATGGCAACAGATATTGGACAGTGCCCAGCCAACAAGGCAAACCAATGCGGGTAGTGGAGGGATACCTGTACCATTTAGAGCAGGAAGTCCTCTCCAAATGGTACTGCACATGTGTTGAGTGGAGAATAAAGGCCTGCAGAGACGTGCTATCAATGTTTGCCAGAATGAGGGGGAAGAACTGCAGAAATCACTGCCACACCAGCATGGACCAGATGCAACCACTGTCCAGGTGGCTGTGCTGCGAGCAGATCTATGGGAGAGGGCAATAAACAGCAATGACTTGCCTAGTCTGATAATGCAGTGTCTCCTTGGCACAGCGGATGACAATGTACTACAAGAGATGTCTTGCAGTGCCACCCTGCTTCATAGCATCACCAGGGTACAGTAGAGGGCACAGGCATCTATGTCCACACCTCCGGCAACACTTGCAGATATTGATGTCAGCCAGTACCCACTCTGTAGTGGCAGCTTTATACTATGCAGAAAGTCAGATATGGATGGGAAAGATTCCTTGGTTCTGCTAACTACAGCACAAAATCTGGCAGATTTGTGCAGATCAGACATCATACTCAGGGATGGCACTTTCCCAACATGTGCAGATATTTGCCATCAACTGTATACTTTACATAGATCTACTGGCACCCTCACCACCGTACGAATTGTTCCCCTGGTGTATTGTCTAATGACGCAGAAATCAGAGTCTACATACAACAATATGTGAGAAATATTTAAGGGTATGGCTGCAGATCAGGGAGGCACCTTAACTCCACGGTACATTATGACTGATTTTGAGAAGGCACCAATCCATGCCAGCCGAAAGGCATCACTCCAGGGTATTCTGAAGGGGTGCCTATTCCATTTTGCACAGATCAATTGACGCCAAATACAGCATCACCACCTTGTGGCCTTGTATGGTATGGACATCGCATTCTCAATAGCCATCTGCAAGCTGATTGTGCTGGCATTCCTACCAGTGGATGATGCTGTCCCTGCATTTCTGGACATTGTGGCTAGTTTACCTGACTGTGTTAAGCCTGTAGGTATATTTCTGGACCATCAATATGTGCGTGGCTGACCAAGGAAATATGCATCCAGCTGTTCAGCACACCAACGTCTGCCATTTTCCTACCCTATGAAGTTCTGGAATGTGTGTGATGAGTCTGACATAGACTTCCCATTGATCAATAACCAGGTGGAGGCATGGCATTGTCGACTGAAAGTATTACTTGGACACCCTACAGTACAGCTTTCCGAACTTTTGTCTGCTCCACAACAGGAACAGAACCTGACAGACAACCGAAGGGAGTCACTTTTGAGGGGGATGCCTGTGACACCATGTAGAAAGGCTATTGTTGTAAGGGAGCATCACCTAAAACACATCTTGCAACATAAGTGTAACTACAGTAATGTGCAGGATTTCCTATGTGCTGTAGCACATTTCTACAAGTTGTGAATATATTTGGTTCTAGCACACACCAAGCACTATACACATCACTTTATCTGTTGTGTTAATAAAGGCTTTTCCCACAGTACACTGATTTCACAGTACCACATTCATGCCCCCTTGGCATCCAGTGACAACCACTTGTACTACTGACAGTGGCACATGTTGGCTTCTGGGGGGGTGCAGGGTGTAACACTATGGGGCTTTGTGTCTGCCACCTACAGTTAGGGTGCAGGGGAATGTTCTATTCCCACAGAAAATTGTCCACAGGCATTTGTCAATGCAGCCAAAAAGCCAAACTGCCACGTGTCCGCATCCAGCTGTCTCACAGGGGGATATCATGCTGTCTAGGTGCCTAAATCCCGAAGCTGTACATAGTTTTGTGTTTTATTAATAATTTAACAGGTTTTAGGGGGGTACTGGGGGTGTTTTTTTTTTTGACAGCTTTCAGTAAAACAAAAAGTTTTGTAAGATGTGATATAGGCTCAAATAGATATGACATGAAACAGCTGTATAAAAGACCAACCTGCCAAACAGTGTATGAATATAACAAAAAAGCTGGAAATAGACATTCAACAAAAAAGCTGCTGTATATAAAAGCTGGGAATAATAGGTTCATAGGTTCACAGGCTAGTACTAGGCTAACTGCCCTTGCGAGCCATTTTAAGCCTAGCCAGTTATCCCCTGTGAGATTCAAACCCTGTATCTTGTGTTTGTGAGCCTTTCTGTAATGTCTTTAAATGTCAGTGTTCTCACAGATAAATACAACAAAGAAAGAGTAGTGAACTATATTAAAAAATGTAGAGAGCAAACAGCTATGCTACAGGAGAGACGCTTGGAAAGAGCCGAACATTTGAATTTGATAAAGAGAGGTTTTCAGGATGGTTATTTATCGGAATACCTGGAACAAAGGAAAAGAGGAGTACTTATATTAATTGCATGAGGACCTTCATTAGTGATAGAAGATGATAAAAAAGAAAACAGTGGTAGATTTTTAGTACTAAGGGGCTACTGGCAAGGGAGGAGGAGAATTATATTGGCACATATTTATATTCTACCTAAAACTGCTAAGAATATAGCTTAAGAAACTTTTGGGAGAAATAATCAGCTTTCAGAAAGGAATATTACTTATAGGTGGGGACTGGAATTTGATTTGCAACAGTGACGATGTGTCTGGGGTTCCCAGAAAGGAAAATATAACAAAGGAGGGCAAATTTTTGAAGTAATTTCTGAAAATATTTGGCATGGGAGATGTGAATTCAGTACTAGGAGTTCAGATTGAATTTACATACAACTCCCCAAGATACAAAATAAGGGCTAGGCTAGACAGAGTTTACATTTCACAAGAACCTTCCATCTGTTCATCCTCAACCACTTTTTCCCATATTTGCACATGGGGTCAGGGTGTCACTTCAACAGTGACAGCCATCTAGAGTGAACATGGGCATTTAATTGAAGGTATTGATACGCACCCAATAACTTATTTCAGATCATGTACCAGTATTAACTAAGGGTAATGAAACAAAAATGAGACAATGGCGTTCCCCAACCTAACTGCTGAAAAGAGAGGAATTTAAGGAATGGGTAGTGGAAATTATTCAGGAGCTATTAAAGAAGATAGAAATTTCTTCTGAAAATATAGCTAGGGAGTGGGATAAAAATTAAAGTGGAATTTAAAAACAGGGTGGAAATAAAAGAAAGGGAGATACGGTTAAGAAGTAACAAGAATTATTTAGGGGGACGACAAATGTTAAAGTATTACAAAATAGGGGAAATAATAAGAAAAGCAGCAACTGAAGAATGCTAAACAGAAAATAACGGATTACCTTGACAATATGTATGAGTTTAGAAAGACTGTTCAGCTATTTTTTTTTTTATAACTCTAGAGCACAGAAACCTTTTATCACAATGACTCAGGCAAAAGAAAGTAGAAAAGGCTGTCGTCAAGCTTAGAGAGCCTATAACAAGGAAGATAATAAGATCCTGTAGAAGTATTTCAGAAATTCTATGAAAGTTTGTACAAAGCAGACAAATATGGAAATCAAGAAAAGGTACAAATGGAAATTTTTATGGCAGAATTAAATATACCAAGATTAGACGTACATGATGAGATAAAAATGGTGATGTATAACCAATCTACAGCAAAGTTTCCAGGAATAGACAGTATTCCTGTAGAACACTGGAAGCTAGAAGGGGAAAAATTGATATAGATCTGGAAGGTTTTGCTTAACAGAATTATAAGAGGAGGAGAAGTACCAACATCCTGGAAGAAAGCAGTGGAGTTGTAATACCTAAAGAGGGTAAAGATCCATGAGATCTACCTTTATACAGGCCCATTTCAATACTAAACCATGACTATAAAGTATTTAAGTTTATAATGACTACAAGAATGACAAAAGTGAAGCCAAAATTGATACATATGGATCAATGTGGTTTTGTGGAAGGCAGGCAAACATTCAACAACATTAACAGAACACTGATCCACAAGGAAGCATAATGTAAGAAAATGCCACTGTTGTTGATGGGTCTTGATGCACAGAAAGCACTTGACAGAATAAGCATGGACTTTATAAGCACAGCAATGGAAGCATTTGCATTCCCTGATAAAATTATAAGGTTGATTAGGAGGATATACGAGGGATAGGAGGCGGAAATTAAAGTGGGTGGCTTCCTCTCAGATAATTTCTGCTTGAGCAGTCCTCTTTCCCCTTTGTTATTTGCATATATTTAAAAACACTGGCAAAGAAAATAAGGTATTCAGAAATTCAAGTATATAATTGGTATGGTAGTTAAGAAAAGCTGGCTCTATTTGCAGATGATATTATTTTATGTCTGATAAATCCATGAAAGGACATTACAGAGTTGTGGAACATTTTGAGACAGTTTCAAATCTTCCCACACAAGAATTGGTTCAGTAATATCCATACTTATGGGGACAAGACAAGATGAAGTATTTAGGAGTACAGATTAAAAATGACTCTGGTGTGGCAGCTAAGGATATGTGGGAAGAGACTAAACAAAAGATAACACAAAAACTGAGAATTTGGAAGCTTTCTTATATGGATATGGATAGTAAGATACAAGCAGTTAAAATGTTTTTAATCCCTTTAATCTTATACACAGTTCAGGCATATTTTTATCAACCAGAGGAGAAATTGTGGATAGCAATTAATAAAGAATTGAAGTATTTTATCTGGAAGGGGGAAATGGCAAGAGTAAGTTGATTCTTCCAACAGAACAAGGTGGATTGGGATAACCCAATTTGAAGGGGTATTTCAGAGCTGCACTGTTAAGGTGACTACACATAGTACAAGCAGAAATCTATCATTCAAAGTGGAAAGCGATGAAGATGAAACGGGGGGGGGGGGGCAGGGGAAGCTCAAGAAATGAGGTGAGACTGGGATTTTGCATGCAGACATAATCATAAATACTATATTCATAAAGTAAAAGAAAGTATTCTAAGAACTAAGCCAATGCTGGCATGCAAAAAGGAGATTCTGATGATAGGGATGACTGCAATTAGGAATACAGACAGTAGGCAAGAGAGGGCTGGAATTTATTGGAGAAAACTGGCAAAGAAACCAAAGTACTGGGAGCAAATAACTAGAGATGGGCATTAACAGAATGAGAGGATACCAAAAATGTATTTGGACTGCAGGTTTGAGATTGCCTTCCCTATCATGGGTTGATATCAGAGTATAGGCAAAGAGAAAGACTTTTTTTTTTGGGGGGGGGGCTAAATGAAAGACCAGCACTGGTATAGTTTTTAGTAAAATCTAGAAAAGAAGGTGCTGTTTAATTACAGCATATAAAATATTGAACAACTATAAGAATCAATCACAGGAGGTTAGAAAGGATTGAGAAGAGAGACTGGATAAGCAAGTCATAAATAAACAATAAAGAAAAAATGGGGGATATATGTCTGTCTCCCAAATATGCAACAAAATCTAGAAGATTTAGGATGTTTGCTTGGAAGTGTTTACATAGATATTTTTATACCTCAAGTAGACTCCCAAGAATTTTTCCTCAGGTAGACAGCAAATGTTGGAGGTGTGATGGGGAAGAAAGAGGTAATTGGGAATATATTTTCTGGGAGTGTAAAGAGTTGGCAGACGTTAAAGATTCCCTGCAGACAACTCTATCAGAAATACTAGGTGAGCAAATTGGTGTTAACTAGAGAGATGAATTTTCTGAGCTATGACACATCGGAATTGACTAGACAGAGTATGGCCTTGCTGAATCTAATTATGGTGGCTGCCAAAAAAGCAATTACCACAAAAGGGAAATCAAAGTCTAAACCAACTGTACTAGAAGTAATGAATATAGTAACAGAGATAAAACAACTGGAATTGGTATCTTTAGAAAAGGGTAGGAGCAAACTGCATAGGAAAAAAATGGGAACTGTGGGAACAATGCATACACAAGAGGAATGAGGTTTAGAAGAAGGCAGGATTTGAATGAGCTATGTAATGTTTGACTGACAATGACTGGGTAGATTATAAGTGATGTAGTATGTTCGCAACAAAAATTATGTCAACATGATTTGCAATGTAAAATGCTTGCAACTAAGATTATGTCAATACGGTTTGTTTTCATTTATATAAATATATGATTGCATATGTCATAAGTGATAATTTAATAAAGATATTACTTGTTTAAAAAAAATCACAGAATACAATGCACCTAATGTAATATACTGTTTTAAACATCTTAATAAGTAGGAAGATTGTAATGTTTTCTAACCAAACAAAAGGGTGAGGTCCAACCTAGCTACATGAATAGACTACAAATCCGTTCATTTTTCTTGGTCTTGTAACAGCGTCAAAGTAGTGATCTTTGCCTTGTCTTCTGGGTTGTGAGTGATTCTAAACTACTACCACACCTCTTCCACATAGGAAATACCAGCAATCCTAAATACTAAAAACACTCACTCCAAATTCTCAGTTTTAAATTCACTTAAGTTACTAACTGAGCTTGTGTGCAAGCAAAATGTAATTTACTGTACTGTACTGAAAGACACTTTTCCAAAAATACATTTAATTTTTAAATGATGGCATTATCTAGTTTCAACAGACAACTTCCAGACCTTGTGTTAGCTGAATGAGAGCTGCAGTTTTAAGCAATAACCAGGCAGACATGGATCAGTATGTGCACTGAAAGCTAGGCACTTAAGTAAATATGCTGTATTTTACTGTATTAGGTGTTCAATTAATCAATCATTCCAGCAAAATATTTATTTTTAACGTGCCTTTTCAATAATCTCATAGCACAGACCAAGGTATATAAAAGACGAAATAGCACGAGCGTACCTAATATTTCAATATTTGTTAAAGTACTAACAAAACAAAGTGATCATAAAGTCTTGGACCTCCGAACTATGACTAAACAGCTGTTTTCAACTTAGAGCAGAAATCATAGTGAGCTGGGCAGTCACCAAGTTACAGGGCAGGATGTCCCAAAGCTTAGGGGACACCATTGTAAAAGCAACGAGTGGAACCTAACTGACTTCCTTTGAACCTCAAGGACATCAAATAATCCAGCAACAGGGGAATGACCAACTCAACAGACAGAATAAGGTTTCAACAGTTCCTAAACATAAGAAGGAGACAAAGCAGGAAATGCCGTGTAAATAGTTGCAATATGTTTTGTTAAATGACAGGTTGCAGAATAATGTTTTACCACTGGTCTTGTTAAAGATAAGGAATTCGGTTTGTGAAGACATGCTCAAGATGTTCCTTATGACTAAGTATTTCATTATTGGGATTAAATACTTTAGGATAAATGCTCACATTGCATTAGTTATTCCATTCTTATGTTCCTGGCACATCAGTGTTCACTCTGACTTGCACTTAGGTGATCTGAAAGAATATTAAATATTTCTTAGTAATTTAATAGTGCCATTTTATTCTCAAAATGTGAATGGGTTCAAAAACCAAATTAAAAGAACAAGGACATTTGCATTATTGCCAGACTGTAAGCCAACATGTTTCTTCCTACAACACCCACCTACATTTTCTAAGCATCTAAAATTAAGTAGGACAGGTTAAAAGTTCATTGTAGGTTCATCACAAAATTCAAACAGACAAGGGGAAGTTGAAGTTTGACAAAAAATAATTAATCTAAACCCCAGAGACCATTAATTTGGTCTGGCAGTTGGCACAGAGGGTTATGGTTGTAAGCTGTAGCTCCTGTGGTAAAGGGTTTGAGTTCCTTGGCCTTTATTTGCCTATAGTGTGTGATGTTGAGCAAGTCACTTAGGCACTGCTTATGGGTCGCCCCTGAAAAATGTGTGTGTGTGTGTCCAGTGGGCCTACCTGGTTAAAAAATGGGCATCATTATTATTATTAGTATTAGTAATATCTTTTCAGAAAATGCATCTAACCCAGCAATTTGCAATAACTGCTAGGGGAATGCATACCTTACATAAATTTTAGTAGCATCAGGGTATGAATACCAAGAAATCTAGGCAACTTGCCAAGACTGGTATTAATCTTATTAAAGAAGAATTGATTATAGTAAAAGATTTTTAATTGCATCATTTCCCTTGTTGACTCTGTACTTGGTAAAATACCAATAACTCCAAACTGATGATGAAATGTGTTAAAACAATTACAACCCATTTGATTTGTCCACTAATCATCTTCCATTTCCATAGCTGGCTTAAGGCTCTGGTGAACTCTGCATTCGCAGGGGGCCCCCAACCACAACAAGTTAAATTATTTTGATATTTTATAACATGTTTGTCAAACCAACAAAAGCTAGTCTTGTGTACTTAATAAACAAGGTGGGTAATAATAATTCTTAACTATATCTCCTTTAAAATTCAGAGAAGTCACTGGTTTATAGTAACCGTGTTTTGCCACGTGACAGTCTTCACAATTTCATAAAATTGTTTTACCACCGACATAGTTAATCCCACTGGTCAGCATTTTCAACACTAAAGCTATCATCGTAGCCAGCTTTAGTCATCTGCAATATTTGTGGTTGTAGGGGGCCCTCCTATGTCTTCCTTGACTGCACTGGAGCACTACAAAAGCTGCTGCTGTTTGAGGAAAAATGATTAATTTTGTGATTACGGTCTTTGAAACAGGGTTGTGATAGGACCCTGTCAAGATAAAGCCAGTAATCAGTGAATGAACATGAGCAAGGTAAGTGCACCAGAGTGGCCAGTCACAGTGCTTACCTCAGATTTTAAGAAGAGCTGAAGTTTCTGATCTTCAGGGATGTTTTTCTATTTTAAGGAGTTTTATAAATACTGAGAGAACAACAGATACTATAACTCTATACTTCTTTGTGCAGGAATTTGTGGGCAAAACTGAAAATATGTTTTAAAATCACTCTAGATCACTTAAAAAGTTAACAGAATAACACATTTTGCAAAATCATGCATTTTTTTTTGACAATATGAAATATGAAACTGATGTCTCGATTTACTGGCAGTCTGTATTCCTGAATGGTTTACCAGCATGACAAACCTTTTTCAAGGGACAGAAAACATTATGAGGCAAAATTAGGAATGTTCTGTGACATCAGGGACAGTAACCAGGGGTGTAGCTAGGTTTTTCAAATTTGTACTCACAGCTCTCAAACTGCTACCCCCCTCCCCAGCCAAGCTATGGCCATTCTCGTAATTCACGGTTCGCTCTTTTAGTATCGATGAAGAGGCATTCGCTGTAATGCCTCTTCAGTAATATAATATAAATTCACTCAAACTCAGTTCCTTGAATTGAAAATGAACCTGAAAGTCAGTTCTTTGAATAATGCAGCATGGTAGTTGGGGTAGAGTATTCATGCTTTTGTTTTCTGTAACTAAGGTACAGGTTTTGAGCTTGAGTAAATTACTAACCACTTGCTACCCCTAACTAGGGTTTTTCATTCACACACACACCCCACCTACCTCTTAGTGCAAGAAATATGGACAAAGCCTAAAATAAACAGGGACAGATATTAAATAATGCTCTCGTGAACTTAGAAAGTTGCTAGAATAACAGGATTTCTGCTAGTATGAATTTTTCTAAAGGACATGAAGTCTGAAACTCAAATGTGTAATTATTTAGCAACTTCAGCCTTCAATGATTTTCTAGAAAATCACAAAATTTATGAGGAACAGACAAAAAATATGTGGCAAAAATCTGGACATTCTGCAAAATTTGGACAGTTGAGAGGTATGCTACCTACCACACACACACATACCTCTCAACCTTTTAGAGCAACAAACCCATAAATAAACTGAGGCAAAGGCCCACAAATAAAGACTTTTTTTTAAATATTGCCCTTATAAATTTAGAAAGATAATAGAATAGTAGTAGGTCTTGCATTAGTACGAATTTTCTGAAAGGTATGAAATCTGAAACTCAAATGTCTGCCATTATTTTCTAACTTCAGTCTTTAATGATTTGCCACTAATTTGCCAGAAAACTGCAATTTTATGAAAAACGGACCAAAAATGTGATGCAAAAATATAAAATTGCCAGACAATACAGCTGGGAACCTGTCAAAGAAGGGACACCATTTTAATATGAGCACTGTTAACTTGAGCAGCTGACAAAATTAGAGAATCTACATGCATTTCTGAAATAAAAGTAATTTATAACTCTGATAATTAGTTATTTATAATTGTAAAGCCTCCACGTTTTCTTCCAAAATTGCTATTTTTCTGGAGGGATTATTAGGGGGGAGCAACATTTTGAGCCAAACTTGGGAACAGTTGAGAGGTTTAGATATTCCTAATTCTATAAAGCGATTTATTTGCACATACCTCTCAACCTCTTAATGCAGGAAATCTGGACAAGGCCAAATATATTGGGGGAACATACAAACAGTACTAAAAATTGATCTTGTATAAACTTAAGACAGTTGATACAATAACAGGTCTTGCTTTAGCATGCATTTTTCTGAAGGTTATGACATCTGAAACTTAATGTCTGTCATTATTTAATGACTTCATTCCTAAATGATTTGCCAGAAAAGTTTTATTTTGAATTTTACAGCACGAACACCAATAAATATCTGCTAAACAAAACAATGCAGTCTCACAATGAAACTAGAGTTAGCATTAAAACTTCTCTGCCCTTGAAACTCACATTCATTGAAACAGCATTGAAACCCACATTCAAAGAAAATACATTTTGCCAATGGCAGATAAAGATTAACTTTGTGCTGTTTTCAAATCATAGGCCCCTTGCACATGGAACATACACGTGCTCTTTGATACACCTTCCTGACTGTATTAAATTATATTCCTTGTACAATACAGTATAGTTGTTAGAGAGCATTTTAAATTTATTGTTTTGAACATTTTTCCAGTAAACAATGAAACAAAATGCATGCACCAATAATGACAAAACAGCCCAGTTCAGAACATTTCCATCATAAAAGTCTACTCATACCTCTACAGTCCACCAGTATCAGTAAATATCCACAATCTCTGAACTAGTAAAAGCGATCTACACAGTTCCAAATTAAAGAAATCTGTAACTAATGAAGCGGTTGCTGCTAGCAAACAACTTTATATTTCATTGTTTCATCTACAAATAAAGTGCCTGTTGCCCTTGAGGAATAAATTGCCTATGTTGCATTAAAAAAAGTGATACGCTAGTAATATTGCAATAGGGAATGGATGGCAAACTGATAACAGGTTCATAGTTACTACTAGATATCTTCGCCAAAAAGGACTACAGCATCCACCCCCCTTTACAACACAGTAAAGTATCAGCAATGCAACTACCTACTATGGGAGAAGAACCCACAGCCTTCTGCATCAAAAGCAAGTGCACTACCTGTTGTGCTATTAAGAATAAAAGCAGACTCAGCATAAGCAGCACTAAACTTTAGCTCCCCTGCAGCTCTCAGCTCCTTGTAAAATGTACACGACACTCGGCTGTATCTCTGAACTTTGAAGCACAAGAAATCTAGAAAAAGCCAACATTTATTGGGGGGGGGGGGAACAAAAACCCAAAAACCAGGGACATATTTTAAACATTGCTTGTATAATTTTGGAAAGTTGCTAGAATAAAATGCTGTTTTACCACCATGCATGTCTTGAACCCAGAACCATATGCACTACAGTCTAAATCAGCAGTTTTGCAAAACAGGAAGACAAACTTGATGGCTATTAGATAGCTCTCAATCTCTTAGCACATAAACCTGGACAAACAACAAAAATAATAATGGGGGAATACAACTTCAGTTCTCACTTCTCACCACAACTGGGGAATACAACTTCAGCTCTCACCATAGCTCACAACTGTTAGAAATAAATGAAGCCTATATCACAGCAGTATATACACTAAATATACTGTTCACTGCCTGAAAAAAATACTAGAGCAAAATGTTAAACTTTCCGGCTGAACTCTAACAAATTCAAAAACTGCCAGCATTTAAAAACGTAGCTGGTTGGTGTTTGCTGTGGTTGTTGTGTACCTGCTCTGTTCCTACAGTGAAAAGACTTTTCCAGCAGAAAATTCTCATTAAGAAAAGTTTGCAGAGTCCTAATTTGACCAACCATGCAACTATTTACAGACACATCATTGTTTAGGCTTAGACAAGGATCACGTATAGGAAAGGTTGCTGTATTCTTCCCATCTCAATGTGTACGACAAGGCTGGCACTGTATCTGGAATTACATGTGATGCCAACACACACACACATACATACACATACACACACACACACACACACACACACACACACACACACACACACACACACACACATACCCTTTCTGAACATAACATTATTTCAGCTTACTCACCAACCCTCTGTTCGAGCGTTGCTGCGAGACCTTCTGAATAAAATCCTTGCCGAAAATAACATCCTTGCTGAAAATGAAGTGAGACCTAAATAACATAAAGCCTTATCGAAAATGAAGCCTTCTAACCAAAAGTAAATCCGGCTGGTTTGTTCCCCCTCACAAAAGCATTTGAACCAGCCGGAAATACATGCGTGGTGAGCTCCATTCCAACTGGCTGGTAGCCCTAATGAGCTGACGTCATCGCGCAGCTAAAGCCCGAAAAATAAAATTAAAAAAAAAAAAGTGAAAAAAATAAAAAGGTACCCCCTTCTAAATAAGTTGTAATGAAATCAGTACAGTGTGTATGCCTCCAGATGTCCCTGACAGTAACAGTATGAATTACTCCTTATTGAGGTAAATAAAAGTGACTTAGCCCTGCTGTTGTTTGACAACTGCTAAGCAACAGTCACTGATTTGGTGTGGCACTACTATTGTTACACAATATACTGTTATTTGCTGAAATCAGTGCAAAATTTGTGTGTGTGCGTCTTTGTTGCAATGTAAGAGTAACAAGCTGGCTATGATTTATTTGACTTTCTAGCACAGACATCATCATTGCCATTACTCTCGTGGGGGGGCATGTTTACAGTGTTTTTAAGAGCAACAAGCAGCCCATATTTTCTCTGACTTACAATCACAAGCATAGACCTTGCACATGCTAGCTGACTATCACTGCTTAGGCACAAAGAGGATGCAACAGTTCATTGCCACTGTAACACAGTATCATTGTCATTTCACAGTACTTTACTCTGGTTCATATCTTGGCTATTTTTTTCTGTGTGGATTCTGCATACCCTCCCTGTCTTTCTGTACATCTATCCATGTGCTCTGGTTAATTCCACCACCCCAAAAACATGAAGCAGGTTTAATGGAATGCCTTCAGTTTCTGTGAAAGTGAATGTGCAGTGTGTGTGTGTGTGTGCGTGTGTGTGTGTATATGTGTGTGTGCGCGCATAAATTACATTTCAAAAGTAAGGCATAAAATAAATCACAGAACATTCATACACTTAGATCTTCTAAGAGTTTGATGGCCCCCATTCCTCAGACTGTATAAATGGATTTTGACATGGACTTAGTGGTGGCCTCTGCCCTCAATTGCACCAATTCTAAAACCAGCCCTGCTCAGAGATGTGTACCAAACGTTTCTGTAGGTTGTGTGGGGGAGCAGAGGATGGTGTGGTCATTACATCTTTATTTTTCATCACAGTCACACCTTAGAGGTGTGTACAGGAAGTCATTATAGCTTGTGTTGGGGATGTGGAAAGGATCGTCATTGTTTCTTTTACTTCTCTCACAGACTTCAGAGGTATACTAAGGAGGTTGCTACAGCTTGTGAAACAGTCAAAACAGCACCTCAGAAAGGGAAACAAATGGCAGCTTCGTACTCCACAACAAATGTTTAATAAGAACAGTTCCAACACATAAACGCTATTACAGACACACTGCGCTTTCGTCCCACTTACTTAGATTTCATCAGATGCGGACTTTAGGCTATCACCTGATTTTTATAGACCTCTTATGGAGTACGAAGCTGCCGTTTGTTTCCCCTTCTGAGGTGCTGTTTTGACTGTTTCACAGGTAGGTACTAGGCTATCAGCCTGAAGGCCTACGTAAGCCTAGCCAAAAAGGTTCCCTGGCTTACACCACCCAAGAAAGTTATTTTCCTGTGCCACTGTTGAGCAGAGACACAGAAGTGATCCCCAGGGTGTATTTCCTATTTCCCATCTACTCATCAAGATTTTTCTTGAAGAGCGCTAATGAAAAACTTGCTTGACATAGATGGGTAGCCTGTTCCAGAGTATGGGAAGTCTCTGGGACAGGAATCTATCCCTCCAGTATGTCCTGTTTATTGTGGTGACAAGGTTTGGATCCGTAGAGCATGTAGCTCAGAGGGATTGGGATTTCTTTAGGTGTAGCATGTCCAACAGCTCTGGGTTTGACATAGCTTTATATGTTAGGCAGAGATCACCTCAGAATAGGCGATATGCTACGGAGTAAAGCTGGAGTTTTTTGAGCCTGTCAATGTAGGGTATCTGCTTGAGGCCAGTAATCCTCTTTGTGAGGTACTTCTGTGGCCTTTCCAGCTGCTGCAGATGTCTTGTGAGGTACATTCCAAAAGGGGCATTGTACTCTATAATGGGTCTAATGAGTGTCAAGTAGAGGTGAACAATTACCTCATTTTTCCTGGATGAGAACCCCTTTATGATGAGGTGTGCCACGTAGAAGGATTTCCTGACTACTGTGGCGATGTGACTATCAAAGGACAGACTACTGTCCATCTGGGTCCCAAGGTCTCTTATCAAACATTCGGTGTTGAGTAGACTGCTGTCTATGTAGTAGTTCATGGGTACAGAGTTTTTACCAAAGGGGATGACAATGCACTTTTTGGTATTGAGCTTGAGGCCATGGCTCTGATACCAGGCATCTGTCTCAGCGAGGCTCTTCTTTGGGATTTCCACATCATTTGGGGACTCGACTATGGCTCCAAGTTTGCAGTCATCTGTGAACTTCATTAGCCAGAGGCCTTCTGTGTTAGCCTGTACTTCAGAGAAGTAGATACCAAACAGGAGAGGTCCCAGAACTGAACTCTGTGGTACTGTCACTTTTCAGTACCAGATCCAGTGGTTTTACTATAGCTTGTGTAGAGCAGTGTACTGTTAGGAACACTAAAGTGGAATACATTACTGTAATCATTATCTTTTTTCACTTTCCTCACCATCACACATCAGGCACATATACAGGTGGTTGCCTTTGAGGTTAGGAATGAGGAGGCATGCTATGTAAATGTATGACAGCAGTCACTTAAAATATGTGAGTATGGCCATATGAACCTCTGCCTTCACCCGAATATATAACACACCAGAGGAATGCACAGGGAGAGACTGAATTTCTTTGCTGGGGGTTTAGAGAAGCAGGCATTATTCCCAGATGGGATTTGTGTAGCCTCACAACGGTTGTCTTGTTAGTTTATTGTGTGTTACTATTTTGTCAGTGTTGACTGTTAATTATTGGGCACAGCTAATGTCTTCCTTGAAATCCTGATGTTTTTAGTTCAGGCTAGCCACTGGCTTAAGAGTCTATATTACATATTCGAACGCTTAAAAGTTTGAATCACTAAAGATCGAACTTTAGTGATCGAACTTTCAAATGTTCGAATATATTAAGAAATTTAAAAAAAAAAAGAAAAACTAAAGGGTGTAAGCAAGGGGGGCAAGCCACCCTGCACCCTCCACACCCCCCGCAACTTAAACATACCAACTCCAAGATCGTGCTACAGTGTAGGAAATGGGAAATTTTCCATTTCTGCATTGTAGCACACTGTAGTGCGATCTCGGAGTTGGCATATTTAAGTAGAGGGGAGTGTGGGGTGCAGGGGGGGGGCTTGCCCCCCTGCTTAAACCCTTTACTTTTTCTTTTTTTTTTTTTTTTTTTGTTAAATATTCTTTTTTAATATATTCGAACATTTAAAAGTTCGATCATTAGTGATTTGAACTTTTAAGCGTTCGAATATATAATATAGACCCTGGCTTAAAAGGTTGGGAAAACTCATTAAAATGCATCCCAAACATCTATAACCCTATGACTTCTGGGGGCTCCAGCTTAACTGAGTTATTTTCAAAATGGTTATTACTGTGCTGTCTTTGTTAGGAAAAGTGTATTAAGGCTGAACAGCAACGCTGAATTTCTTCACTTATTCATAACTTCTGTTCAAGCCATCATTAAATGAAAAGGATGTGTAAAAAGAAAAAAAAAACATTTAAATGCACTTCAGTGTATACAGAAAGTCATGGCTTCTTGAAAAAGCTGAAGAGTAATGCAAAATGTCAGAAAAAGAAGAAAAATGCAATGTGCATGGCGTGGGGAAGCTTGGGATGGTAGGATTGGAGGATGTATTTGTGGGGCTGGAGGATGGGGGTGAGGTGAAACAACAGATGGTGCCTAAGGCATAATTTTGCTTAAGTCCAGCCCTGTACATACAGCTGTTGTAATATATAACTATTGCAACTAAATGCTAGTAACCGTGAATGTCCCTTTATGAGATGGGCCAACATAGTGTAGTAGACAAGTCTGCTGTAATGTAAGAGTGTAGCTACAGGTAAGTCTGACCAAATTCGCTGCATGAACTAAAAGGTTCCTTAAAGGACAACAATGGGATTCTATTATTAAATGCTCAACTTCTCTTTTTTCTCCCTATATACTGTCCCTGCTATGAATAAACAAAAATACAGCATTTAAAATATTTTAAATTGACTATTTCTCTCCACTAGGACAGTACCTTACTGTACTGTGGTGGTTTCACTCTCAAAAACTTTTTCCCCACCCTTGCTGCAGTCTCCAATTCACTGATGTCATCAAGGCCACTGAATACAGGTAGTTTTCTGGCCATTTCTCTCCCAAACTGACATCACCACTACTGTCCTAAAAACCCACCCATGCTGTGATGTCACAGCTCCCAGGTCCTTCCACTACCCATACAGAAAGTAAAGGCTAGAACAAGGAAACAGTACATGAGTCAAGTCTCCTACTTTGAGCTGTCAATCACAGCAGGTAAAAGGTCAAATGACCCTTAGCACTTTGACAGCTAGGGACCTTCGATGTGAAGGGGGATAGGAGATGAGTCAAACTAGTACAATTCAGGCTTTACAAAAAACTGCAGTTTAGCTATTCTAAAAAGAAGCAGCAGTAGAAAGCACTTTGAAAGTCTGTTCTGTGGCATTTGCATTGTTTGTGTTTTAAGTAGTCACTGAACAGCATGAAATGTTATTAAAGCTAACTGACTGAAAGACAGCAGTGTATGCATATAAAATCAATGCAGTCAAAGGAGCTTTAGGAAGAAAGAAGCCTGTGTGATGTAATTTTTTTATAGACAAGCACTGCATTATGGGATACTTAGAAGCACACTAAACAATAAGAATTATTTCAAGATGCCAGACCCCATGTGGTCAGACTGAGAAATTACATACAAAAATATTTAAAAACCTGTATATAGTCCCACAGTGGTGTTAAAATGTAGGAAACACCAAACCATGATGAAATAAACATGTTTTTTGAGTCTGTGGGTGTGGTTCTCGAGGGGTGACAGTGACAGGGTGATACTTAAACTGAAAGTGTCCTGGGGGGCCCCAACTTGACATTTGCTGGGACCCCCCAAAATGCTAACACCGGCCCTGTCCATTTCCTTTCAATATATTATTCTATTTAACATCCATGGTATTCACAGAAATACGACTTACAGAAGTTTCTTTAGCCACATCCCCAATTCCATTGATAAAGAAAACAAAAAGTCATCATCTTGCTTATGATACATTCTGTGATTTTCTCCTTTATTTACACTAAAAGTGAAAGAATCCCTAAAGTTGAGGGGCACAATCCATTATTTTACTAGAATCAAATACTTTCTGTTTTGGTTAAAGCTTCAGGTACAGGAATTTATGGACTTCTATGGCCAGAGATGTAATTTATGAATTATACACCGTTATGCTCTTAAGCTCTATACATTTGGTATATCAAAGTATGGACATTGAAAAAGATAAAAATTACCTTTTGAAGTTCAACATTTCCTGAGATCCCTACACAAACACAATCTGGGTACTCGTAGATAATAAAACTGTAACTGCTCTTCACCAGCTTAAAAGTTCAGCATTACTTCATACCCCCAATCCCTTAAAGCACACCAATTAGAAACCAAGTTAAATTCAGCACAATGCTCTATTACTGGATAATGAAATTTGTTAATTGATAACAAAGACACCATAATTCCAGAGCATTCTGAAACACTTTCAGACATATTTAAAAATACAAACAAAACTAATCAGGAGATCAGGAATATGTTTTAAAAGATTCATATACGTTGTTTACAGTGGAGTAAGCACAACTGATTTTCAGCCCAGTTAGCTCAATTAGCCTAAAACTTTATAACTTGAACCTTAAATGCCATTACTATAAGGGCACATTCCAGTACTATGTACAAATTTTCGACAGTCAGCCTTCAATTTACTATTCATCTTCACCATCATCAATTTCCTTTCTCCATTTTTTATTTGAGGCCAACGTGTCACTTCAACTGTCACCACTTCTCTCTATTCAGTGTCAGACTCCTACCTTCTTTGACAGTCATATCTGCCTAGCCTGTCTCAAGTCTTTTTTCATGTAACCAGTCTATCTCTTGGCTGCGATGTCCTTACCTCCTCTTGCACTCTACCTGTCTCACCCAAATCTGCTTTACTAACTCTTCTTCAGCTATCTTACACATGTGACTGAACCACCACAATCTGTTTTCCTTGACCTTTGCTGCAATTGAGGTTACCTTGGCTTCGGCTCTGTTGTCCTCATTTCTTTATCTGTCTCATAATGTGCAAACTACTACCCATCTTTGGCATTTCATCTCCATATTCTCAAGCTTCCTAAGCTCCTCTGCTTCACTTCCCAGGTTCCTGTGACACATAGAAACAGTGGTCACATCATTGCTTTTGTGCACCATATTTTTCAGCTACTTTGGCATTCTTCTGTCACATACTGCTGACATTTTGTACCAGTTGGCTGTAGCATGGTGACTCTAGCTCTGGCATCTTCATTCAGATCTGGTATCTCCTTAGTCACAACTCCTAGATATCCAAAGTCATTAAGCTGATCCACCATTTTCTCTTCTATCTTAATTTTCAGCTTCTTCTGAATTCCCTATTTGCCCTCATGACCACTGACGTCCCTCCTGTGGGCCAGTGATCAAGGAGAGTCAATCCTCACCACAGACACCGGTGGGGAATGCTCACATACACAGAGAGAGAGACAGTATTTTCATATGAGGTCTCTGCACCAAGTACAATTTCCCTTAAGAGCACACAGAGAATGCACACTCCAGTCCAGGGACTGGGCTTTCTCTCCAGGCCCCAAATAAGACTCCCCACTGACCACTATACAGTGGAGTCCTTAACCAGGTGTTCCATGCAAAGTCCTCCATCACCCCCTCAGTGAAATCAGTGCTCTCAGTGTCCCTACTCAAAGTAGCTGTCACACACACACACACACACACAAATGGGAAAGGCTAGCACTGCTAACCCGATTTACCACCTGCACCCAGACTATAAGGTAGATTTACTGCCACCAGAACACCCAAAGTCATCTACTTTAAAGGTCTTACTAGGGTACCTAATTACACTTATTAAAATGAATACTTATACAAATGGTAGCGTTTAACCAAGCAGCAAGACTTTCAGGAACATGGAGCCACAGTGTCACTAAATAAATACAAGTACTCTCAAAGGTTAAATATTTTCTAAAAGACCAGCCACAATGAAAGGTTTAGATATATTTAATAATAATAAAAAACATGAAAATACTGACTTTAAGCACCAGAGTTTCAATCACAGGAAATATAAAAAAACACAAATGGAAAGACTCAGACAGATACAAAAAAAAAAACAAAAAAAATTTAGCTAATCTCACTATATTTTCAGAACTGGATCAAAGTGAAGGGGAAGACCGTGCACACCACCTACCTTGACCTTGTCAAAGCCTTCAACACTATTCTGCACTCGGGCATAATAGATAAACTCTCCAAGCTAGGCATCAACCCATATGTTACTACAAGCTAACTGGCTCACTGATAGAACCTACTCAGTCAAAATTGGGGAAAGCCACCTTAACAAGCACTGTACCCAGAGGATCAGTCTTGACGTCTTTACTGTTTGAGATATACTTTTCTGAGGTACAAGCCAAAACTAGTGGTCTGTGGCTGATCAAGTCTGCAGATGACTGCAAGCTGGGTGCTGTCTTAAATTATCCTAGTGACATGAACATCCTCCAAAAGGGTCTTACCCAAACTAATGACTGGTGCCAGAAGCATGGCCTCAAATTGAATGCCATGAAATGCATCGTTATCCCTTTTGGGGAAAATGGCATTCCCACTAATTATCACACTAATAACAACGTATTAAGCACACAATCAGTCATGAGGGACTTGGGGACAGGTTGATAGCAACTTGACTTTTGACCACCACGTTGCCTCCGTTGTATGGAAGGCTTTCTACATATCCACCTCATCAAGGTATTTCATCCAGAAACAAAGAGGTCATAACATTCCTGTACTTTTCCCTTATCAAGCCCATTACTGAGTACAATGCCTCCTTCGGCATGTACCTTGCCAAGCACATGCAGCAGCTGGAGAGACCACAGAGGTTCCTGACCTGGAAAATCCATGTCCTTCTACTCAATCTTGTACAGACTGTGCAGTGATGACCTTTTTCTGGCATACAAGGCCATCTCAGACCCAGTCTTGATGGAGTTGCACATATCTGTAAGTCAAACTCCACTCATGCAACCCACATGCAAGGCCTCAACCTGATCTGTGACATTAATAGAACTTGTTGGTGGGATAGACTTGTGTCCCAAAAACTCCCCCATCTGTGGAATAGACACTCTCTCCATATCAAGCAGAGTACCTCACTAATCCTCTTTAATAGGAATCTCGATGACAGGACAGGAAACAGAAAATACACACCTGGGATCCAACCTGTGTCCCGGCGGGACAAGAAAAACAGGTGCTGACTTTGTGGGAATATGGACAAAATTCTTGGCTAGGATTATAAGGGCCTCTGGGCCAATAGCCTAGTATCGTCCTATGCACCTATGACTGAAGAATTACAGTTTCCTAGTAACTTACTAAAGTAACGCAAGATGAAAATGGATGAGTGTCTTGTCAGGTCCAAAAACACTGTGCACTCCTCACATCTCTCACTAGTATTCAAATATAATTTCAGTGCTGGCTACAGGATGACATCACTTCTGGTCACCTGATTCTGTGGTTCCCATACTACCCTCTCACTAGAAACTGATCCAGGATCTGGCACTGATGTGTCGCAATGCACACGTAGAACTTTAGCTAAGGTTTATTACAGCATCTGGAAACTGTAAAACAATTCCAACATGTCCACACTTCCTGCAGAAACTAACAAGCTGCTCTCTGGCACTCTAGGGTAGGAATTAGTTCACCACTAAAGAAAACACAGCAGGATCCCTTCTTAGGCTTTTCACAGACATTGCATTTCTGGCTGTATTCAGACCTGTGAGATAAAATCTTCATGGCCTAAACCAAGTCATTTAATTTCAGGCTATTTTTCTAAAGGTTAGTTGGGCTGAACTTAACTCCTTCCCTTCCGGTATTCTCTACTAAAATATATACATTTCATCAGTTGCAACAATACAGTCTGACATGCATGTATACTTCTTTTTCTGTCAACAGGACCCACTGCTGATGCATTTTTAGCACAAGCAACTTTACAAATACATTTTTAACACAAGCATCTGTACAAATCAGTTTGATATTCAAATGACAATTCTTTACAAAACTCCATATAGCTATGCTGTCATATGTTCCACACGCACTGCCCTACTCCCGATGGCACAGCTGCCACTACTTCACATCACAACCACTGTCTTATCTAATGTTAATTTCATCTCACGTGCCTTCAATTTTGCATTCCATTCCAGTTTCATTCTTTGACGTTCCTATTCAGAATTGGCTTGTACTTCCATAACGTCTGCACATGGCAGCTTTGTTAATCAGTTCCCTATGATCTGTGTGTTAATGTAGACCATCACGAGTATGAACAGATGCAAGCTCAGAGATAAATGCTGATACATACCCACTCTCACTGGGAACCCTAATGTGAGTCAGAGCACTAACCACACTCTTGTCTTTGTATCCTTGCATATAGACTTTACTAATTCTACCAATGTTTCTGGAACTTTTAACAATCTCAGGACTGTCCAAATCAGCTTTCTTGTGACACTGTCATACATTTTATGTCTAGGACTGCCTATTTGGACACTTTCCTCATCTTGTGCAAACATAAGGTTGCTTCTACTACATCCTGATCTGAATCCAAACTGTTCATTTCCCATCTTCCTAACATTCTGTGTATTTATCAATCACCTTTTCCAGCACTTCTATGCAGTGTGACAGGAATAAAATACCTCTGTACTCTCTGGAGTCATGAACATCCCCTTTCTTCTTCCACAGTGACACTTACAATGCTTAGTCTCCAGTTGCCTGAGAAGATGCACTTTTCTCACCACACCATGGCAACTACACTCAGAAGCAGCTTCTCCTTTAACACACTTGACACCTTAATCAAATCTGCTGTTGCTTCATCTGAACATGCTGCTTTCCCCTGGATTCATTTTCTTTTGTGCATTTTGCACTTCTTGGGCGGGTTCTGTTTCCTTATTAATTTTAGGCTGTGTGTATGGGCAGTACAGCTTTTGTGGGATCTCTTCATTCAGAAGCTTCTTAAAGTATTATTTTCATCACTTGTTGATGCTCTCTGGACTTATAAGCAGATGGTTGCTGATATCCTTTATGAATGGTGTATGCCAACTATCTTCTTTGCTTTCCTGTCATCACTTTGCAACCTGACAGTGTTTCTCTGTGCCATCTATTGATTCTCTTTCTACAAGCTAAGAGTTTGCCTGATGCATTGTTCATTACCATTGTAACTGTTCTCTTTCTTAGCCAATCAGTATTATTTTTGAGTCCATTAAATCTAGTGGGAAGTTTCATGTTAGATAAAAACAGGCAAACGAACGAAAAACTAAGAGAAAAACACTATGAACAGGCACCAGAACTCCACTCAGCTCGGTAAAGAATAAAATAAAAAAAGTTCTTATTCACTTTAATGACAAGACAAGTAAAATTAAGCGCTTTTCATTTGGGGAATATCCAAACTTCTTCAGATACAAAACAAGAACAGTCAGCCAAGCTAAAATCCACTCTATAACATAAAAAGTTAATTGATTAATTACCCACAAGTGAGTCACGACACTCATTTAAAGTTTCATGTTAGCTTTGAATTTTCATGGCCCTCATTCTGACTGAACCTGGTTATATGAGCTGTAGTGAGTAATAGAGGGACAGTCCTGCTTGGGAAAGGGCATTCAGAAGCCAGTGTCAGAATCTGGGGTATCCAGCATGTGTCTTTTAGGACCAAGTGTTTTTTATACAACTATATCAAGATTAAAATCTTTCTGAAGGCCAGTGCTCAAGCCAGTTCTGAGAATGCCCAGTAATTAAAACACATTCACAACTCAGGGTTTCAAGTTCATTTATTAGTATGGGCTATTCTGACTTTAGGCAGGTGGGTGGTGTCTGAAAGCTTTGACTTTACAGCTTCATTTCCACAGACTTATGCTATCACTTGAGAGTTAACCAAGTTGGTATTGACAGATTTCTTGCTTTTTCACCTCCATTTTCCTTTGGCTTTTCATTTTTGAATGGGCAATGCTTGGTACTTTTAATTCCTTTCTAATGCTTTTTTAACCTTATATATGTTCACATTATACTGCAAAATAAAAGCCTTACTAAAATTATTCTGTGCATGATTAATCTGCAAATTTTGATCATTTCATGACAAATTCGAACCAACCCCTAAAAGTGGTTTATACATACTCCCCCATTTGTCATAAATCTCTTTAAGAATCAGATTAATCAAATCCACTGGATAACCCCTCTCTTGAAACATGTTAGAGATATTAACAATTTTTTTGGCTAAATTATCTTTACATGAAGTCATATGGACTATTCTAATGGCCTGCCCCTTCACAATGCTCTTCTTTTGCCCTATGGGATGACTGCTTTTGAAGTGCAAATAGGCATTGCAAAAAGTATTCTTCCTATACACTTGGGACTTAAAGCTTTCACCTTCTTTGGTAATAAATGTATCTAAATAGTTAATCCCCTTTTTATCATATTGATATGTAAACTCCAAAAATCCAGTACTAGAATTTAAGTACTGTACAAATTGTGGAATTTCCTCTTCCAAACCCTTCCAGAGGATAAAAATATCAACTAAATATCGGAGGTATAATTTAATATTTCCCCAGAAAGGACTTTCCATAACATGTAGACTCTCCCACCCTAACAAAAAAAGACTGTTCAAATTTAAGACATTGGAAATGGACATAGCATATTTCAACCATTGTCTTTCTTTAAAGATTGTGCCACAAGTCTACGACTTTATAAATTTCCTTTTGGTATTTTACACACTGATTATATTATGACTGATTTTATACAATATTTTGATGAAATAGGTTTGGGATTGATCAAAAAAACTATATTTTATTATGAAAAGCAAAAGGAACAAGTTTTGGTAGAAGTGCAGGAATTAGATAAAAAAAATCAAGAATGATTTATTGTTTTCACATTATAGTGCATTGTATTTCAAGGTGTTAGATAAGGTGGATAAAAGGTGCTATAACATTTTTCAAAAGAAAAAACGTAAAATAGAGAGAGAGACCAGAAAAGTTATCACAACAAGCAGGTTTATATTATTAAAACAGGTAGGAATAATGGGCGTAATAACACTACTGGGGGGAATGTTTACGGACCTTCTGAATATAACCATGTTAGGAAAGGGGATGGCCACATGTCCCCTAGATATAGTGATGTTGTTAGAAACAATGAATGATGGTGAGGAGGATTTTCCAGTGGTCAAGCGCTCAGAGAGACTGGCACAGTATTATACAGAGGCAGGGGAATACAACAGGAACTATTACCTCCCCCCCCCCCCCGAGGAACATGTATTAGAAATGGAACCGTTATCAGGGACTGTGCCCTGTGGGGACAATATTGTCAACAAGTGGGAGTGTTTTACTATTTACAATTATTCAGACAGGGTGATTACTGAAGATTATTTCAAGCTTTTTTCTAAAGGTATCAAATTCATTCCTTCCTCCAATTGAGATTTAGTTGACAACATTATGGCGTTAAAGTTTTACACAAGGAAATTAAATTTGGATATCATCATGAAAAAAAAGAGAACACCCCCCCCCCTAGTGATGGGAACTATTCTCTACCCAAAAAGAGAAGTCTATATAATCCAACTTTACACCCCCTGGTTGAGACATATGAAAGGTTGGTTATGGAGGATATATATAGTATTTTTGTTGATCATAGGGATGTAAATAAGTGGAATTTGACTAAAGGGGAGTATGAACTCAAAGGATTTAAGAAGGGACAAGGACCTTTGTGTCATGGTTCCAGATAAGGGGGGTGGGGTAGTACTGTTTCGCAGTTTAGATTATTCTAATGAAATGCAGAATTTGCTCTTTGATGATAATACATACATTGGGATATCCAGCAACCAGATAAATATTGCATATTCCAGGATTGACTTCTATTTACAGGAATATTTATTAGATGGGAGGATTTATGTGGATACATATGAATTTCTTTACAGAAGGGACCCTGTTGTTCCGGTATTCTTCGGAATACCTAAGATACATAAGAATATTTTTTTTAACAATCTTTTTATTAGTATTATAGCAACAAATAAACAACAGTATCCAAAACATTTCTACAGAATATGTCCTACATACAACAATTAACTATATACAAGTCTCATCTATATCAATTCGATTGACATCTTAATTATGAAGTACAGTCATGACAAAATATAATCTGATATCAGTTTCAAAGTATTCTTCTGTGCTTCATGGAATACCACAGATATTTATGTGCCAAAAGTTGTTTTCGAGCTATTTGTTTAAATCCTTCCCATGTTATCTTGGACCTATCTTTCCAATTTAGGGTGATGTAGTATTTTATTAGTATAAATGTTGTTATTAGGTTGTGCATATGCTTAATATTCATTCCTATTGGGGGTATGTGAAGGAGAGCAAATTTCCATGATAAGGTTGATTTTTCATACCCCATTTTTTCTAATTTGACCCTTAATGCACACCAAAGTTTGTATGTGCATTTACAGCTCCAAAATATGTGTATAATATCTGCTTCTATCGAAGGGCAGAATTGGCAGTGTGGTGGTATCTCTTTGTACATCCTATTCAAGATTGAGGGCGTAAAATATGCATTGTTTAGAATCATAAGTTGAGTATATCTGAGTTTTTGAAGGGGTATATGTCTGGATAATTTCTGAATTGCCTGTGCAATTGTATTGGAGGTAATTGTGGCATCTTGTTTTATCCAATAATTAGAGTGTAGAGCCTCTTTAGTGTGTCTAATAGAAGTAATGAATTTATAAACCTTTGAGATCATTTTTTTTTCCGTGTCATCAGATCCCAAAGCGTTTTACATGTAGCTATGTGTGAGTCTGGGATGTCAGTATTCACCCAAAATTTGTAGCATATTTCTTTCAATTGCCTTACTATGATTGTGTATTTAATCGGTAGACTAAGTTTGTTCCTAATGTTAGTTACGGATTCCTGCTTAAGTAGACAAAAGTCTAAAACTGTTTTTTTGTTCAATAGTGGGTATGAATTCAGGTTTATCATCCTATCATTTAATTGAATATTGGGATTGAGGTGTAATGGTTGGAATGTCCAAAAAGCTGTGGATAAATTTAGTGATTTGAAAAGATTTTGTGTGATTTTAATTTGTTCCCCTAAGTCGTTTTGAATTTTATAGCTTCTCCTGGACATTCCATCTAGGAATGGTAGGGTCTTGGGGTTAAACAGTAATGTTTTAGCATAGTTATAATATAATTTTATCCACATTGGGCACCATATATTTGGTTGTTCCCTGTAATTTGCAATATTGATTATTCTGCTACTTTTATTAATTTCATAATATAGTCTAAAGTCAGGCAGTCCCAATCCACCTTTATCCTTCGGATATATAAGTTTTTGATAGCTTATCCTGATAGGTCTTGGGTGCCAAATAAATTTCGATAGGGTTGACTGGATATTATTGAACACTCTGCTATGAATCAGTGTGTTGGTTGCGTTAAATATGTACAGTATTCTTGGGAGAATATTCATTTTAATAATGGCTACTCTCGATAGTAGGGGGAGTTTAAGTTGTGTCCATCTTTCCAGATCTTTTTGTATTGTGGACCATGTTTTAGTCACATTATCTTGATAATAATTACGCACATCAGTATAGAATGATATTCCTAGGTAGTGTAGGTGGCTTCTGACTTTTATATTTGGTATGGTACATACATTTGGGTATTGTGCATAATTATTTAATGGAAATATTGTTGATTTGTCCATATTTACCTTATAGTTTGCGAATTTAGAGAATAACTCTATTGAGTTATTTAGCTTAATAAGGTCAGTGTTGGGGAAAGAATAATATATATTTAAGTCAACTGCGTATGCTGATAGTGAAATCTCAGTGTTAAATAGGGCCGGGATATTGTGAAATGTACAGTGTTTTATTAGGAAAAATAAGGGTTCAATATACAGATTAAATAAAAGAGGTGATAAGGACAACCCTGTCTAATCCCATTGTTAATTTCTAATTTCTTTGAACTATATTTGTTTATTTGTAAAGTGGTGTATGCTTTCATATGTAAAGTGTTGATATAATGAATAAACTGCAAAGGAAAATTAAATTTTTGCAGGATCATGGACAAAAATGTCTTATTGATTCTGTCAAATGCCTTAGAAGCATCGATAGCTAGTGTGTATATAGGTGTTTGTTTAATTAGGGATAAAGATATCATTGCTTCAAGAGTAAGTGGCTGATCAACTGTTTGCCGCTGATTAATAAATCCCGATTGCTCTGGGGAAATGATTTTTGTAATTATTGTCTTAATTCTATTAGCTAATATCGTTGCCATAATTCTCATATCCAAGTTAATAATAGAAATGGGCCTATAATTATTAGGGTTGGTGGTGTCAGTGTTCGGTTTAGGTATTAATATGGTTCTGGATGCATTCAGATGCGGATCCGAAATGCCCCCTTGTATAATGTATTTAAAGAGATGATGTAGTATGATTGATAACTTAGAACTAAAATATTTGTAGAATTCAGCTGGGAAACCATCTGGTCCCGGTGCTTTATTATTTTTGAGATTGTTAATTATTGTTTTGATCTCCAATTGTGTAAATTCAGCTGATAAAAAAGCTTGTTGCTGTTCATCTAATCTGGGAAAATTTAATTTATTAATAAATAAATGTAATTCCTGTTCATTGATTATCTTGGGGGTAGGGTTGTATACTTCTTCATATATCCTCTCAAATACCTTAATTATATCTTGTGAGTTATAATAATTATTCTGCTGAAAAATAACTTCCGAGATATATGGGGTAGGTTTATTTTAGTTCAGTAATCTTGCTAGGAATCTGGAGGGAAGTTGGGCCCACTGTGAGTAATTGGCTAGATTTTTGATTTCGTGGAATGATAGGTTTTCTGCTATTAACTTAGTCTGCAGTTGATTAATAGAGTTCTCTATTTCCAAGGAGTAATCCTGCTGCAGCTTAAGTTCAAGTTTAGTTATCTCATCCTTGATATTCTTTTCTTTGGTGAAAGCATTTTTCTTGTAAAAAAACGATTTATTAATTAACATCCCTCTAATTATGACTTTTGTGGTAGCCCAGGTTATATCAAATGGAAAACTATTATCTGCAATGGATAAAATGCATTAGTCCAACAAGGTGTCAATTTCTTTTCTAATATCCGTCTTTTCTAAAAGGTTAGGGTGTAGGTGCCAGTATCCATTATAGTTTTTTGGGGCTCTATAATGTGACCAGTCAATTGTTAGAGCAATTTTTGAGTGGTCCGATAAAGATCTAGGATCTGTGTAGAGTGAGAGTTCAAATTGTAAAAAGGTATCTGAAATTAAGAAAAAATCCAGTCTGGACCAAGTTTTATGACATTGCAAAAAAAAAGTAAAACCTTTATTGTCCGTGTGAGAAAAGATATTAAAATGTGGGTCAATTAGACTAAAATCGTTTTTAATTTCAAAAAGAGCAGTGGTAGCCTGTGAGTTAAATTTGGTTTTATTGTTTGTTCTATCAGTTTTCGGGTCTTGAATAGAATTCCAGTCGCCCCCTAGCAAGAAGTAGTGTTCTGGAAATGAGTTTATTAAATTATAGATGTTTAAACATATGGATTCACGATTCATCCTGTATCCCATTCTGCTAAATAATTTCCAACAAAGCATAGAAAACTAGTCTATCCTTAGTGCAGTTTCTTGAAACAACAAGCAGAGCACAAATTAAAAGTATAGTGAGAAATTCCTAATTTACATGTATATTTACAATAAAGCATTTAAGCAAGATCCATTGAAGCGAGAACTAACCTAGAGGCTCTTATTTTTATCTAAACATCCTCCCTCCAATCCATGTATATATAAAGGGTTTGATATTAAGAAGATGCTCAGAACCCACATATTTTCATCATAACTGAACAGAAATCATATTTTATATTTGTGTTATGAATGTATCTAAATGTACATCTAGATAAGCCCCTATTCCAAAAACTTTTTACTTATAGACCTAAGTAATTAAAACTTTTTCCTTTTCAAGTCATTAGGATGTAAGCATAAAGCAGTTCCACATTCACTATGCGTTTCTTATATTTGCGCTTCAATCTGTACATCGTTTTGTGTGTGTTACCTCTCTATCACTTAAAAGAAACATAAGTCAGTGATACCATTAGGTAATGATTACAGTACCTTCACATTTTGGAATATCTTGGAGATTGTCCAAATTAGCTAATGCCTACTCCATCCATGTGATTGAAATTATAACAATAAGTTTATTGGGTTGCTTTATTAAGTAACCAATGTTTTCTTTTTCTTTTGGTGCAGAACTGTGCAGATCTGGTCTCTGTTCCTTTAAGATTGCACTGCACCATGGGAGGTCATCACATACGCAGGGGTTACGTTGCATCAGTATCCTGCTGGGAGCTGGAGTTCATCCTCCAGCCAGACATCCACGCTGAGATCAGGCCCAGGATCCGGCGCCTAAGTCCAGCCACTAAGTGAAGGGCCTCCCGAATGGAGACTTCCAGGAGAAGACAAAAGGAAAGCAGGTATGAACTACTCTAATCGGGTTATCACAATTTAGTGAAAAAAACTAATTTTATTTCTTCCATGCAAGTGTAGAATGCATAACGATCGTTCATAGCGCTTTATATGTTGCTTTTTCTGGATTTGTTTTAAATAATTTAAGAAATACTGATGCTGCTTCTCCCCTGTTGTTTATTGAATACCTGTGATCTTGCGCTGTGAAAGTAAGCGTGCTGGGGTACTTCATTTGGAATTTTATTTGTTTGTTTATGAGGAATGCGCAGTAAGGGGCTAGTTTTTGTATTTCTATTTTAATTTGGTATGGTAGGTCTTGCGCAATGGTTATTCTCATTCCGTTCCACTCTACCGATTTTTTAGCCCTAGCAGCGGATAATAACTTATTGACATGTTGAAAGTTGAGAATCTTTGCATAGACGATTCTTGGGATATTTAACCCTGGGGATGCTCTTAGAGTTCTATGCGCTCTTTCTATAGTAACTTGGTTAGCTTCTAGGTTGCTTCCTAGGAATAATGCAAAGATTGATGATAATGTGCCCAACAGTTTGTTTTGTTCTATAGTTTCAGGGATAATATACATAAGAATATTAATAAACCCCCATTTAGACCTATTGTGGCTGCAAGAGGCTCCAAAATTCACCCACTGGCAGTGGTCATTGACTCCTGTGTACAGCATGTAGTGGACACGACCCCACATTTGTTGACTCTTGGGAATTCTTGGAATGTATAAAGTAGGAATTATGGACTAATTAGGTCATTTTCAAGACTATAGATGTTAAGGACCTGTTCACGAGTATTCCTAAGGAAGAGGGTTTAGCTCTTTTTGAACCGGTCCTATTTCAAGCATCAGGGTTGGAAAGTGACACGGTTAACCTTATTTGTGAATTGATGGGTACTGTCTTAGATGATAATTTCCTGTGGTTCGACGGTGAGTATTATCAGCAAGTGAGAGGTGTTCCTATGGGAGCAGTATGCTCACCCGTATATGCCAATTTGGTACTTCTAGGGTGGGAGAGTCTACATGTTATGGAAAGTCTTTTCTGGGGAAATATTAAATTATACCTCCGATATCTGGATGATATATCCTCTGGAAGGGTTTGGAACAGGAAATTCCACAATTTATACAGTACTTAAATTCTAGTACTGAATTTTTGGAGTTTACATATCAATATGATAAAAAGGGATTAACTATTTAGACACATTTATTACCAAAGAAGGTGAAGGTTTTAAGTCCCAAGTGTATAGGAAGAATACTTTTTGCAATGCCTATTTGCACTTCAAAAGCAGTCATCCCTTAGGGCAAAAGAAGGGCATTGTGAAGGGGCAGGCCATTAGAATAGCCCATTTGACTTCATGTAAAGATGATTTAGCCAAAGAATTTGTTAATATCTCTAACATGTTTCAAGAGAGGGGTTATCCAGTGGATTTGATTAATCAGATTCTTAGAGGTTTATGACAAATGGGGGAGTATATATAAACCACTTTTAGGGGTTGGTTCGAATTTGTCACGAAATAATCAAAATTTACAGATTAATCATGCACAGAATAATTTTAGTAAGGCTTGAATTTTGCAGTATAATGTGAACACATATAAGGTTAAAAAAGCACTAGAAAGGAATTGGAATATATTTAGGACCAATTAGGAGATATTTAAGAAAGTGGGGGAAAGACCTAGGTTTTTGAATAAAGTGGGGCTTAATATGAAACAATTGTTGGAAGTGAGGGTAGAAAACAAAATGGTGGTTAAGCAAGGTACACAAGCCTGTGGTATGTGTTCCTATTGTTCATGTATAAATAAGCAGAACAGTTTGGTTTTAAATAACAATATTAAGAGAAAAGTATATTTCAAGAGGGGAAATTGCAGTACCATGGGAGTGGTGTATTTGGCACTGTGTAACACATGTGGATACGTTTACGTGGGAAAAACTGAACGTATGTTGAAAAATAGGATATATGAACATTTAAATGATATGAGAAATAAAAAAACAACCAATGCCCTTTATAAACATGCAGCATCTTGTGTAGATTTTGAAAGATTTGTGTTTGGGATTTTGGATATTGTGAAGCTTAATCCAAGAGGGGGTGACTGGAAAAATCTATTAAAAAATAAGGAGACTCAGTGGCAGCTAAAATTAGCTGCTATGCTACCACCAGGCTTGAACGACAGTGTGTCTATAGCACCCATGTTATTGGAAAGAGCCAATAAGCTATAAAGTGTATTTGAGATTTTTTAAGACAATATAATTGTTTGTTGTTTTTAATTTTCAGTGTCCATGAATAATAAGAATCAATTTAACAGTTCTATGGTATTAGTTCACTTAATGGAAAAGTTTAAATTAATTTGATTTGGGTAGGACCTTGTTTCTTTAACATGATTGTAAGATTTGTGACGTCATTGGCCTTATTTTATATTTAAATGTGGATAATTAATGTGTTTTGTATTCTGAAGAAGTCTCTCTTTTTGAAATGAAAGCACTTAATAATATTGAATAAACGTTTTTATTTTTTTTACTCCAGTGTATCGGATGTATTATATTCTTTTGGTTTTAGTATTTCTACGGATTTAGTTTCAGTTTTATTTTTAATGCTTGGTACTTTGTTTGGTGTTTAACTTTTTGACCTTACTTGGTTTGGAGACATTTTACACATAGTGGTCCTTGGAACTCTGTAAAAGCGAGTCCAAGATGCAGACAGCTTCACAAAATGACACACAGGATCTCTGACCTTAGTAGAACACAAGAAAAGTTTTTTTTTTTTTCTAACAGCATACTCCCACTGCCAAGACTCATATCTAAAAGGTCTTCAATTCACCACATGGTGCTTCTGGTACTTCTTCCGATGGATGGGAATGATGACTTTGATGGTTTATTTTTATTTGCTGCTGTTTAGACTACGGTTAGAAGATAAATACAGCCTCAAACATCATTATGAAATATATGCACTATCCCCAAGTTGCAAAATTCTCAAGTTTTATGATTAGATTCTTTCCTAACTCGGACCCTTCTGTTCATCACATTGACAATATAGCCCATATATGACTCAAAGAACTGGGACTAAGGTCTTGGCATTTGGTAAGAGAATCCATATAGTCCGACTCCGCAAAGTGAGTCTATGAAGTGCATATTACTTAGGAGGTTGTTCTAGAAACAGAGTCTGGATGGGTGCCCATATCTCCTGGTTCACAGGATTCCAAAAAACTAATGCATTCTGAGCAACAGATATACATATTTATGTAAATATTACTTAGGCAGTCCCAGCTATTTCAGCAGCTAAATACACATTCACAAGTAAATTAAGCCCAATGTACGTAAGCACACCAGCATACCAAAACTCCACCAGTTTCAATCAATCAAGCCCCATATAAAAACGGACCCAACTACCATTTATTTCACAAATTTATAAATAAAGTTAAACACAGTAGAGGTATAAAAATTTTAGTTGTTCAAAGGTGAACAATACTATTCTTGGCCATGAAAAAATCCTACCTTCAATAAAATCAGAGACGTCACGTAACAACGTCTTCAGTTTGGTGTTCTGCAGACATTTTTCATAAATGGAAATGTCAGTGAACAAACAGTCAAGTTTACATGCACAAATATTGGATTCGAGAAAAATATTCATGTTGTCTAAATCCTTCAGAATCTCTTTTAATGCCTTAGAGAACGAATACAAGCAACATGGCTACTCAGACTTCGATATAGTACAGAAGCAGAATGATGTTTCATTATGCAGTATAGACAAAATAGGGTCAGACCATATTTTAACACTAATGACATACATACATACATACTAGTGGTATGAGCAGTCAAGATAAGCATCTGAGGATGTCCCTTATATATTCGAGTGATGTTAGCTCAGTACGTAACAATGTAAGGAAGCATTGGAAGGCTTTGTCAGACCCTAAACATAGAGAGGTCCTAGATGATGAACTTCGGTTTATTTTTAGAAATAATCCATCTTTAAGACGGATGTTCTGTTATAAACCACTAGCTTCTAGTAATGTATGCACAGATGATTTGTGATAAAAAATGAAAAGGGCTGGGACACATCCATGTGGAGTTTGTAATGTATGTAGCTATATTAGGACAGACAACTGTTTTAACCATCCTTTGATTGGACGCACGTTTGTGTTTGAGCAATACGCAGATTGTAACATGAAAGATTTGGTTTATTTGGCCGTTTGTGAGATCTGTGGCTCCTATTATGTTGGTAAAACCAACGGATGTCTAAGGGATCGTATAAAAGAGCATATGTTTGCCATTAATAAGGGTGATCCAAGGAATGCATTAGCTAAACACACCATTAAAGAAGGGATCACACACAATTTAAATTTATGTTGTCAGAAAAGTATAGGGCTTCTGCTAGAGGAGGTGATGCTAGGACTAGTACAGAGTGTCTAGAAATTAACTGGGTTTTTAATGCTTGCTGCTAATAGGCCATTGGGCTTAATGGCAATGTCCCCTTAAAACCAGCCCTTAGATCTAGAGAGCAGAAAAGATGATTAGTTATTCTTAATTGATTTTATTATTTAAGATATGTGTTTTAATTGCTTTGTTAGATTTGAAGAAACAACTGTGATGCGAAAGTGCTCATCTCTGTTCATTTTGTTATTTTATTAAAGTATTTTTCCGCAGTATGAAAAACATAGTTTACTTTCATTTCAGTCCTGAATAGCCAACATTTAAGATGAAGTGGTTTCATATGTGTGGAGACCATCAGAAGTATAAGAATGAGAGAAAGTATATAGTATTGGGCCATTATAACATGGAATTCTGAGTGACAGGATTTGTAGTCATGTGCAATAACAAGGATACATTATGACACGAAGATTTTGTGAAAGAGAAAGACTGCAGAAAAGCTGGAAGCAAAAAGCAGGGAAGGATATAGGGTAGAAATAGAAATTGGGTAGGGGTAGCGTGTAAAGCAGAAAAACAGGTAGAGACTTAATTTCCATCTTCTAACAAGAAAATGGCTAATGTATATAACTAACCTAGCTTTACCTTTCTGAATGTCTATAGCTTTGCAGTGCAATTATTAATATTGTCAACCCCAGCTGGTCTGCAATAGTTTTTATAACTATGTATATTTTTATTACAATACCATAGTCCAAATCTATTACAGGTTAAGTGTTAAATATTTATTACTATTCATTATCCTCTTTTCAAAGCAACTAATCTTCGTTATTAGCTCATGTTACGAAGTTCTCCATAAATTACTTGGTTAAATATGTCCTTTGTTTAATCGGTGGGTAAACTTATTGGTACATGCCTGCATCAAAACACATTCCAGCTTTGATGTTGTGTGTTGCAATCACTATACATACTTTTATATTGGCGATAATGAGTTATACCTCTGTAAATGCAACACTGCACAAACAATAAGGTTTGCTACAGCAATATCGTAGACCTGGTCATTACCAACATGGGAGACTGGTGTTCCACACCATTCTCCAAAGCCAACTTCATGCTTCTAAAGACAGAAGTGGCAAACTTCACAACACCTATGCAGACGGGCAATAGAGGTACGACTGCTGAATCCTACACAAATGCACTTTATAAGAACTTACATGAGTACATGGATTGTGCTATCCCCAACAGAATCAAGATGCCATCCTCCAAAAAAAGGAAGCCAATCTGGTGGTCCCCTGCCATAAACAAACTCTACAACAGAAGAAAGAAACTGTTTCAAAAAAAGAGTAAAATCCCATGACTGGAAGAACTCCCTGGTCAGCTTCAGTAAGAAGCTGAGATCCCTCATAAAATCCTCCAAAGCTAGTTATGAAAATAAAATCGCCACTGATTCAAAAGACAACCACAAGGGGGCGTGGCCAAGGATGAACACAGGATAGCAGCAGATTTCTTCAGCTCCACCAATTTCATTACATTGACAGGAATTAATTACTTAAAAAATTAATTTTTGAAGTAATTTTCTTTCTAAATATGTTTGTTTTATATAGTTCTTGAACTATATCTAAAATAGAAAGGAAATCTTAATAATATTCCTGTCAGAAATTACTTTGGAAATTTTCCTGTCAGTTTATCAGTCTGAAATGAGTTCCAGTAAGACAAATTCTCAAGACTCCAGCATCAAGAAAGAACTTCAGTCTCTGATAATTATAGTCCAGCAACTTACTGCTAAGATGGATAAAATGGATACTAAAATAGACACTTTCATAGAAAAAACTACAAAACAAATAGACTTGTTACATATGGACCTGCAACAACAGAAGATCCAGATGACAGGCATAGAAGAAGCTGTGAATGACATGGAAAATAGAATACAAGAAGAGGAAATCAACATTGAGTTTCTGCTGAAACAAAATACACATTTACAAACAAAGCTGGATGACCTGGAAAATAGATCTAGGCAATAACATTAGGATTTTTGGACTGCCAGAAAATATTGAAGGTAACAATATTACTTCTTTTTAACAACATGGCTCCCTAAAACTTTAGATTTACCAGAAGCATTCTCTTTTGGTATCGAAAGAGCACATAGATCTATAGCTAATACTAACTCTAACAAAAACTATCCTAGATCAGTTATAGTTAGATTTCTATCATCTTTTGATAAAGAGATGGTTCTTAAATCTGCTTGGGCTAAAGCTCCTGTTAAGATTAATGAAACAACTGTGCGTTTTGACAATGACTATTCTTCCATGGTATTAGCTAAAAGAAAAGTTTTTCTGCCACTAATAAGGCGCTTAAAAAGCACAGTTTAAAACATACCTTCTGTTTCCTGCCAAGCTTAAAATCTTCCTTCCTGATGGTCCTAAAATTTTCGATGACTTAGACTCTGCTTTACTGTTTATCAAAAAAAATCAGATTTTGGAAAAAATAGAAGAAATGGAATGGGCTAGTCCTTCGTTAAAGAGACTGGCAACTGAAACTTCGTTGAAGACTTCAGAGAAGAAGAAGAGACTAAAAAACAAATGATTTGTACTATGTTTTTTTTTTCTCTCTCATCATTTTATTTTATTATTAATCCTTTTAAATATAGTTCCTGAATTTCCAAGAAGCAACAAATATTTTGAAAAAGATTTAATCAAAGTTATTCTCTGTGTGCAAAGAAATGTTTTGTTTCATAACTAGTCAAAATATCTGGAGATTTAATGGCAAGCTGTGATTTAACTTGTTTCTCTTTCTGAAGAGGAAAAATAAGGTCAGTAATTTGATACATTTTTTTTCCTTTAAAAGTTTATATGTTCTTCAAATGCTATTCCTAATTATACTTTCTTGATTACACTGCTTATGCTTGTTTGTAAATAATCTGTCATGCTTTAACTAATAATAATTAGAACTAAATAATAGTAAATAATATGTTTTATTTTTAACTCTATTAATATAAACAGTAAGTAACATTCTATTGTATATACTTCTTACAGCTTTCTCTTACATTTTTTTTTATTTCTGCCTTACACCCTTTTACTTTCTACCCTCTTTTCTTTTCTTTATTAATATATA